>NC_073402.1:0-300000 GCF_028641065.1 Leucoraja erinaceus | reverse complement strand
TGAAGGGGGCCAGGGTGAAGGGGGCCAGGGTGAAGGGGGCCAGGGTGAAGGGGTCAGGGGGGGTGAAGGGGGTCAGGGTGAAGGGGGCCAGGGTGAAGGGGGTCAGGGTGAAGGGGTCAGGGCCAGGGGGTGAAGGGGTCAGGGTGAAGGGGGCCAGGGTGAAGGGGACCAGGGGTGAAGGGGGCCAGGGTGAAGGGGGCCAGGGTGAAGGGGGCAGGGTGAAGGGGGCCAGGGTGAAGGGGTCAGGGTGAACCAAGGGGTGAAGGGGGCAGGGTGAGGGGGGGGCAGGGTGAAGGGGACCAAGGTGAAGGGGGTCAGGGTGAAGGGGGTCAGGGTGAAGGGGGTCAGGGTGAAGGGTGGGGGTCAGGGTGAAGGGGCCAGGGTGAAGGGGGCCAGGGTGAAGGGGTCAGGGTGAAGGGGTCAGGGTGAAGGGTGAAGGGGGCCAGGGTGAAGGGGGCAGGGTGAAGGGGGTCAGGGTGAAGGGGTCAGGGTGAAGGGGCCAGGGTGAAGGGGTCAGGGTGAAGGGACCAGGGTGAAGGGGGTCAGGGTGAAGGGACCAGGGTGAAGGGGTCAGGGTGAAGGGGTCAGGGTGAGGGGGGGGGCCAGGGTGAAGGGGTCAGGGGGTCAGGGTGAAGGGGGTCAGGGTGAAGGGGGGCCAGGGTGAAGGGGTCAGGGTGAAGGGGTCAGGGTGTCAGGGGTCAGGGTGAAGGGGTCAGGGTGAAGGGGGTCAGGGTGAAGGGGTCAGGGTGAAGGGGGTCAGGGTGAAGGGGTCAGGGTGAAGGGGCCAGGGTGAAGGGGGTCAGGGTGAAGGGGTCAGGGTGAAGGGGTCAGGGTGAGGGGTCAGGGGGGGGTCAGGGTGAAGGGGTCAGGGTGAAGGGGTCAGGGTGAAAGGGGTCAGGGTGAAGGGGGGGTGAAGGGTCAGGGTGGGGGTCAGGGTGAAGGGGGCCAGGGTGAAGGGGGCAGGGTGAAGGGGGGGTCAGGGTGAAGGGGGTCAGGGTGAAGGGGGGGTGAAGGGGTCAGGGTGAAGGGGGTCAGGGTGAAGGGGGCCAGGGTGAAGCCAGGGGCCAGGGTCAGGGTGAAGGGGTCAGGGGTGAAGGGGTCAGGGTGAAGGGGTCAGGGTGAAGGGGTCAGGGTGAAGGGGGTCAGGGGTGAAGGGGGCCAGGGTGAAGGGGGGGCAGGGGGGTGAAGGGGGTCAGGGTGAAGGGGTCAGGGTGAAGGGGCCAGGGTGAAGGGGCCAGGGTGAAGGGGGTGAAGGGTGAGGGTGAAGGGGGCCAGGGTGAAGAGGGGCCAGGGTGAAGGGGGCCAGGGTGAAGGGGGTCAGGGTGATACAGGTTGTAGGCGATTGTAGATCGTAGGTGGAAGGAGAGTGGAGAAATGGGTGTGAATCCAGGTGGGGCACAGGGGTGCGAGGGGATGGGGAAATATGTCGGGGGATGGGGGGTGGGGGTGGGGGGAGGGATGAAAGTTATCTAAAGGAAGGGTTGTAGTTATCTAAAATTGGAGAATTCAATGTTCGTACAGGTTGTAACCTACTCAAGCGGAATGAGGCCCCCCTTCTTCCCCTCTCCAATGTGCCCCTTCTAGAACCCCCCCCCCCCTTATCCCCCTCTCCCCTGTGTCCCACGTGGACCCCATGTATTTCTCCCCTCCCCTCCACTGCCACTAACATTCCTTCCTCTAGCTTCATAAATTCCCACTTTTTGACCGTTTTGTCTATCATTTAACCTCTGGCCTTTGTCGAACCAACTGCCTATTAAACCCCCTCCCCTATACTTGTCAGGCTTTGTCCTGCCCCTCCTCTATTCCAGAACCCACCCCCCCTCCACCAGTACTACAATCAGTCTGAAGAAGGATCCTGACCCAAAACATCATCAATTCATGATCTCCAGAGTTGCTGCCTGACCAGCTGAGTTACTCCAGCACTTTTTGACTTTTTTTTAGTAAACCAGCATCTGCAGTTCCTTGTTTCTATACTATTTGAGAGGATGAGCCATGAAAAAGTATTTCAACATTGTTTTCTTGCCACTGATTATAGGAAGGTAGAAAGAAACTGTGGAATGTCTTACCCAGGTGTCACCCATCTATTCCTCCGTATCTTTTCAGCATTTTCTGGAATTTGTTTTTGGGGAATCAAAATGATGAAAGATAAATGGCAGATGGAGTTTAACCCGAGCAAGTGTGAGTTGTTGCACTTTGGGACGTTGAATGAAAGGGGAAAGTATACAGTTAATGGCAAGACCTTTAACAGCATTGATGTACAGAGGGATTTTGGGGCCCAACTTCATAATTCACTGAAGGTGGCAGCACAAGTGAAGAAGGCATAGGGTGGCTTGTCTTCATTGCTAGGGGCATTGGATATAGAGTCAGCAAGTCATGATGCAGCTTTCTAGGACTTTGGTTAGGCCATATTTGGAGCATTGCATGTAGTTCTGTACAGGCAGGTGAGATCAGTTGAACCTGGCAGCATGTTTGGCAATGTTAAAGAGATAATTGTGGCCCACTATATACATGAATGTGTGCAGGATAGTTTTTTTGCAGCAATACATAGAGGTACCTACTAGAGGAGGGGCGGTGCTGGACCTCCTGTTAGGAAATGAGACGGGACAGGTGGCGGAGGTATGCGTTGGGGAGCACTTCGGGTCCAGTGATCACAATACCATTAGTTTCAATATAATTATGGAGAGGGTCAGAACTGGACCTAGGGTTGAGATTTTTGATTGGAGAAAGGGTAACTTTGATGAGATGCGAAATGATTTAAAATGAGTGAAATGGGACATGTTGTTTTATGGGAAGGATGTAGAAGAGAAATGGAGGACATTTAAAGGGGACATTTTAAAGTACATAATCTTTATGTTCCTGTTCGGTTGAAAGGAAACAGTAAAAAATTGGAAAGAGCCCTGGTTTTCAAGGGAAATTGGACCTTGTTCGGAAAAAGAGGGAGATCTACAATAATTATAGGCAGCATGAAGTAAATGAGGTGCTTGAGGAGTATAAGGAATGTAAAAATAATCTTAAGAAAGAAATTAGAAAAGCTAAAAGAAGACATGAGGTTGCTTTGGCAAGTAAGGTGAAAGTAAATCCAAAGGGTTTCTACAGCTATATTAATGGCAAAAGGATAACAAGGGATAAAATTGGTCCATTGGAGAGACAGCGTGTACAACTATCTGCAGAGCCAAAAGAGATGGGGGAGATATTGAACAATTTCTTTTCTTCGGTATTCACCAAGGAGAAGGATATTGAATTATGTGAGGTAAGGGAAACTAGTAGAGTAGCTATGGATACTATGTGTTTCAAAGTAAAATAAGTACTGACACTTTTGAAAAATATAAAAGTGGATAAGTCTCCAGGTCCTGACAGGATATTCCCTAAGACATTGAGGGAAGTTAGCGTAGAAATAGCCAGGGCTATGACAGAAATATTTCAAATGTCATTAGAAACGGGAATAGTCCCCGAGGATTGGCGTACTGCGCATGTTGTTCCATTGTTTAAAAAAGGTTCTAAGAGTAAACCTAGCAATTGTAGACCTGTTAGTTTGACTTCAGTGGTGGGCAAATTAATGGAAAAGATACTTAGAGATAATATATATAAGCATCTGGATAAACAGGGTCTGATTAGGAACAGTCAACATGGATTTGTGCCTGGAAGGTCATATTTGACTGATCTTCTTGAATTTTTTGAAGAGGTTACTAGGGAAATTGACGAGGGTAAAGCAGTGGATGTTGTCTATATGGACTTTAGTAAGGCCTTTGACAAGGTTCCTCATGGAAGGTTGGTTAAGAAGGTTCAACTGTTGGGTATAAATTCAGGAATAGCAAGATGGATTCAACAGTGGCTGAATGGGAGAAGCCAGAGGGTAATGGTGGATGGCTGTTTATCGGGTTGGATGCAGGTGACTAGTGGGGTGCCTCAGGGATCTGTGCTGGGTCCTTTGTTGTTTGTCATGTACATCAATGATCTGGATGAAGAGGTGGTAAATTGGATTAGTAAGTATGCAGATGATATCAAGATAAGGGGTGTTGTGGATAATGAAGAGGATTTCCAAAGTCTACAGAGTGATTTAGGCCATTTGGAAGAATGGGCTGAAAGATGGCAGATGGAGTTTAATGCTGATAAATGTGAGGTGCCACACCTTGGCAGGCCAAATCAAAATAGGACGTACATGGTAAATGGTAGGGAATTGAAGAATGCAGTTGAACAGAGGGATCTGGGAATAACCGTGCATAGTTCTTTGAAGGTGGAATCTCATATAGATAGGGTGGTAAAGAAAGCTTTTGGTATGCTAGCTTTTATAAATCAGAGCATTGAGTATAGAAGCTGGGATGTAATGTTAAAATTGTACAAGGCATTGGTGAGACCAAATCTGGAGTATGGTGTACAATTTTGGTCGCCCAATTATAGGAAGGATGTCAACAAAATAGAGAGAGTACAGAGGAGATTTACTAGAATGTTGCCTGGGTTTCAACAACTAAGTTACAGAGAAAGATTGAATAAGTTAGGGCTTTATTCTCTGGAGCGCAGAAGGTTAAGGGGGGACTTGATAGAGGTCTTTAAAATGATGAGAGGGATAGACAGAGTTGATGTGGACAAGCTTTTCCCTTTGAGAATAGGGAAGATTCAAACAAGAGGACATGACTTCAGAATTAAGGGACAGAAGTTTAGGGGTAACATGAGGGAACTTCTTTACTCAGAGAGTGGTAGCGGTGTGGAATGAGCTTCCAGTGGAAGTGGTGGAGACAGGTTCAATGGTATCATTTAAAAATAAATTGGATAGGCATATGGATGAGAAGGGAATGGAGGGTTATGGTATGAGTGCAGGCAGGTGGGACTAAGGGAAAATAATTGTTTGGCACGGACTTGTAGGGCCGAGATGACCTGTTTCCGTGCTGTAATTGTGATATGTTATATGTTATATGAATAGGTTAATCAGTAGGAGGTTGAGTACTTAGCTGCGTTTCCTGAGGACGTGCAGGAGTTGGGACACAGCTGTTTGAAATTAGTCAGTCAGTGAAGAGCATCGGCGTTTCTAGACCACCCTTCTCTTTGCTTTCCCTGAGCTTGAAACCAAGCCAACAATGAACAATAATTTAACCTTACTGTAACTGTATCTGAGCCTTAAACTGCCCAAGTACTAAACTGGATTTCTCTTTCTAAATCTCTCCACTACTCTTTTCCCCTTTAACATCCTCCTTACAATGAACGCCTGCAGTCAAAGGTTAGATAATTGACCCTGGTATTTCCTCACATCAATCTTGTTTTATTTGTTTAATAGATTCCTGTGCTGCTCCTTGGTGTGATGTAGTTGCAATAAGAGGTTGTTCATTGCAAGCTGTGCTTGTTTGTTCCTCAGCACCAAGAACAATTGTATATTCTCCAATGCAGGGGAAATATTCTTGTTCTTTATAAAGCAACAGCATCTTTGTTTCCAGGTTGGCCTTATAGCATATTAACCATACTGGATGGTGCAGTGATGCAGCTAATGGAATTGGTCCAGAGTCCAGGGTCACCTACTCAAGGGTCCAGAGGGCAGCATGGTGGAGCAGTGGTAGAGTTGCTGCCTTACAGTGCCAGACCCAGGTTCGATCCTTACCACGGGTGCTGTCTGTATGGAGTCTATAGGGTGGAACTGACTTGACGACAAACAGACTTAAATTGTTGAAATTCTCAGTTCAGATTCTGTTTTGCTTTGCTTTGTTTTTTATTTATTTTATTTTTATTCTTATTTTATTATTATTATTTTTTTTCCTTTAGTTTAAGGGTTTTTTTTTTCCTTTTTTCTTTTTCTTTTTGTCTTTTTATCTTTGTGTTTTTTTTACATTTATAAGTTTCCTTTTATAGATTTAACTATATTTACATAGAGACCGGGAGGTCTATATTCATTGTGTATTTTGACACTGGTCTCATATTAGGTTATACCTGTTATTAATGTAATCCTGATCCCTATGTATCAATACCATTGTTATGTTTATCATTATTCTTTTTGTTCTGTTTTTTATGTTTTATTTTTGTTTTTTTTGAAAAAAAAACAATAAAACGATTTTAAAAGAACGAAAGAGTTTGGAAGCTCTGCCCATTATCTGCATGGATTTTCTCCGGCTGCTCCGGTTTCATAAGGTCATAAGTGATGAGTAGAATTAGGCCAATCGGCCCATTAAGTGTACTCCGTCATTCAAAGATGGTTGATCTATCTTTCCCTCCTAACCCCTTTCTCTTGCTTTCTCCCCATAACCTCAATGGGCTGAAGGGCCTGTTTCCATGCTGCATCTTTAAAATTTAAACTAAAACTAAATCGAAAGGACTTGTCCACTGCCAATCTTAGCTCAAAGCTAAAAAGCTGCTTAGTTTAGTTTAGTTTGCAGATGCAGTATGGAAACAAGCCCTTAAGCCCACCGAGCCCATGCCGACTAACAATCAGTACACTAGCGTACACTAGCGCTATCCTACGCACTAGGAAACACTCACCGAAGCCAATAAACCTACAAACCTGTACGTGGGAGAACATACACATTCTGTACAGATAGCACCCATAGTCAAGATCGAACCCAGGCTATAAGACAGCAACTCTACCGCTGCGCCACCGTGCCACCCTTTGCTGCAGAAATACTGTTTCTACAAACCATGAAAATAATCATCAAAGTAAAATAGGCTAAGATATATATAATGATGACAATTATCTCCTAATCATATTTATAATTCGATATAATTTGGTCGTTTTTTGCGTCAGTATGCAAAAAACATCAAATGATGCTGAACAAATGTGAATGTTTTTGCATTCTGTTATGGCTTATCAGTTGAGATTCGTGCGCAGAAAGATTATTTGGAGTTGATAACGCAGCAACAGTGAGGATATGAAAACCCACAGCATGGGAGAAGGGGCCACACATTTAAGATAGAGATGAATTCCCCACTCCAGAGAGTTGTAGAGGCAGAATCTTTAAATGTGTTCAAGGTGGAGATTGACAAACACTTAAACTACAATGTATCCAATGGATATGGGAAGTCTGCCAAAAAATAATTTGTTCCGTTTAAAGATACAGAGTGGGAATTTGGGCCATCGAGTGAGTACATGCCGACCAGCAATCACCTGTACACTAGTTCTATGTTATCCCACTTTCCCCATCCTACACACTAGGAGAAATTTACAGAAGCAAATTAACCTACAAACATGCATGTCTTTGTGATGTGGGAGGAAAGTGGAGTACCTCGAGAAAATCCACTAAGTCACATGGACAACGTACAAACTACACACAGACAGCACCTGAGGTCAGGGTTGACCCTGGATCTCTGTTGCTGTGAGGCAGCAATGTTTCTCTGTGCCACTGTGTCGCCCCTAGGTTTTTAATGTTAGGTTAAGTTTAAACAACCATATTCGTGAATACACAGGTCCTTTCCAGCCCTTTACATGATGTTCTCACGGGCAATGCAACAGGTTACTCCATGAAATCAGTTAATCTCGCTGAAGGGGAACGCCTACTCTGAGATTTAAAAACAATTATTTAACTGAATTAATACTACATTCTGATGGAAAAATGCAGGATATTTTAATGCAAAGTTAGATAGTAGGGGAAATAACTTTTAGCAACAGGGGTATTGAATATTTAACATATCCATGGTCAGGGTAAACCTCCGTCCTGTGTTCTATAACCAGTGCTGTGAATTATACGACTGTGCAGGTTTACTCCTGAAAATCTCACAGCGAAAGAAAAGAGAGTGGGTCATTTTTAAAGGTATTTCACATCAACAGCCACAGTCAGCTTGGTGTTTTAAATAGGCAAAGGCCTTCAGTTCAAACGGCAGTTAGCTGCTTGTGTCATGTCTTTCCTCCCTGCTACCAGTCTCTCATTTTGTAATTCCAGGCAAATCAATGGCTAGATTCGCTGATGCTCTGTCACTCAGTCCACAATGCTTACAACTTTCATTTTGCAGATCAAGAAGTTGGACTAAAATCAAATAGTTTTCATTTTAAACCCCAGTGCCTGTCAGCACCCACACATCAATAGTGAGAGGAAGAAAATGTCTGAGCTGTACTGCTTGCAGACACAAGCGTTGTCAAACACTGCATGCTCACCACAATAGACAGGCAGAGTTGAAAATACAAGACAGTGCATTCATTGGGAAGATATTGCATGATCAGCAGTTGCACCCATGGCACTCACACTCGAGCACACACAGGCTCTCCACTCATGTTGATCATCATAATGTCACCCCCTCCATGACCACTTCAAAGTTGCTGTGCTTTAGTACACAGCTTTGACATTAGGACAGAGACTGGGTAAGAAGAGCATGGCATTGTGATCTTCTTATCACTAAATTATACTAGCCACAAAATCAACTATTACAACTTTATTAATTGTCCTGCAGTGACAATATCAGTTTCATTAGTCGGACTTATTTCAAAGGGAGACGAGGCAGCCTACAGAGAGGAAGTCCTGAAGTTGACAACCTGGTGCTCAGAAAACAATCTGGCTCTGAACACCAGGAAAACAAAAGAGCTCATTGTCGACTTCAGGAGGCACAGCACCGACTTAGCCCCCCTACACATCAACGGCGAGTGTGTGGAGAGGGTCAACACCTTCCGGTTTCTCGGCGTCCATATTGCTGCTGATATCTCCTGGACGGACAACACGACAGCGGTCATCAAGAAGGCTCAGCAGCGGCTGCACTTCCTGAGGGTCCTCAGGAAGCACAACCTGGACTCTAACCTGCTGCTGACCTTCTACCGCTCGTCCATCGAGAGCCTGCTGACATACTGCATTACAGCATGGTATGGCAGCTGCACCATGGCAGACAGGGAGAGGCTTCAGAGGGTAACTAGGACAGCGCAGAGGATCATTGGCTGCCCTCTTCCCTCCCTGATGGACATCTACACCTCCCGCTGCCTTAGCAGGGCAAAGAAGATCATCAAAGACAGCTCCCATCCTGCATTTGGACTGTTCGACCTGCTGCCCTCTGGAAGGCGCTATAGGTGCATCAAATCCAGGACAAACAGACTCAGGAATAGTTGCTTTACGAGAATTATAACTACTATAAATTCAAATTCACACATGCACTGACTTCACTGCCCAACACCACGGACTTCCATCTGTATATATGTATGTAGCGCCGCAGGAATTGTGCACCTCCCCCCCCCCCAAACCCCCCCCCCCCCCCCCCCCCCCTTCTCCCTTCTGTTTTTTGTTTTTCTGTTTCTTGTTTTTTGTGCTAAATTGTATGTATACACTGAGTACGAGCAGCTTTCAGTTTCACTGTACATGTATAGTGACAATAAATGGCATATCATATCATTAATCCTTTGACGATTGACATAGAATTCTGCAATATCTCTCCGACGAGACTTCTGCACCCCCAGTGTGAATCCTCCTGCTCTCAGGCTCAACAACCACGTTTTAACATCAGTGCTGGCTTTGATATCTTTTTGCATGTCATGCATTAATTTGCTCTATTTACCTTTTCATATCTCTCATTTCTCTTTCACCCTGACTCTCAGTCTAAAGAAGGGTCTCGACCCAACACGTCATCTATTCCTTTTCTCCAGAGATGCTGCCTGTCCCGCTGATTACTATAGCTTCTTGTGCCTATCTTCATTAATCCTTCAGCAGTAATTCATCATAAGCCACTGGATAATGTTGTGATAAGTGCTGTTAACTTGCATTAATTTGATGTTCCTAAAATATTACCCATCGCATTCACTGACATTATACTATTTTCCACCATCTATTTATCTCATTTTTCTCATCTTCCTGAAGGCATTAGGATATAATGGATTTGCATCAGTAACCATTAATTATCATAATGGACCCTAAATCTTGGGAGAAATTAGAGAGTTTTCAATCACTGCAGGACAAATAGGAGACATCTCTGTCTCCTGTCCTGTGCTTGTGATTATTACTGGTCCAGTCTAGTTTCTTCTGTTCAACTTCTGTTTCTGGGTCACTATTAACTCACCAGCTGGAAAATGTTATCTGTTTCTGATCTCTGAACTGGGGAGACAAGCAGAAGCAAGCTTTACTCCAATGCTTCTTTTGATTCACAATTATCATTAATTGGATACTTCGGAGAAACTGTGATTGTTCTTGGACCTGAGAAAGCTGAAAGGACATTGCATGGAAGTGTTTACGATTATTTAATGTTGAGGTCATGTGCAAAAAGGCAGCTTTGGATAAAAATCAGCCAGTTTTGGACATAAACCGACAATTTTCAGCAATCAACGTGTTTAGTTTTTGTGGGCACAGTCACATTGGCATCGTGGCACTGTTAGTAGTTTCTGTGGAAGCCTGGATTTTCCATGTAACAGATGGAGGACTAGGAAAATAAGTTGATGATACCGTGAATTTTACAGTAAGCCTTCATTTTTCCATTGTGTTTTATTTTTCATCGAGTCGTAGAGTCATACAGTGCAGAAACTAGCCTCTGACCCTCCACATCTTGTGGTGCCACAGTAGCACAATGGTTGCTGTATTACAGTGCCCGAGACCCTGGTTCGATCCTGACTACAGGTGCTGTCTGTACGGAGTTTGTACATTCTCCCTGTGACCGCATGGATGTTCTCTGGGTTCTCTCCCACACTCCAAAGACGTGCACGTGTGTAGGTTAATTAGCTTCTGTAAATTGTAAATTGTCCCTAGCGTGTTAGTGTACGGTGTGATCGGTGGTTGGTGTGGACTCGGTGGGCCGAAGGACCTGTTTCCAAACTGTATCTCTAAAGTCTAAAGTAAAGTTGAGTTCAGTTCCTAATCTGAAGAAGGCCATTCTTGCCATAGAGGGAGTACAGAGAAGGTTCACCAGACTGATTCCTGGGATGTCAGTACTTTCACATGAAGAAAGACTGGATAGACTCGGCATGTACTCGCTAGAATTTAGAAGATTGAGGGGGGATCGTATAGAAACTTACAAAATTCTTAAGGGATTGGACAGGCTAGATGCAGGAAGATTGTTCCCGATGTTGGGGAAGTCCAGGACAAGGGGGTTACAGTTTAAGGATAAGGAGGAAATCTTTTAGGACTGAGATGAGAAAAACATGTTTTACACAGAATGGTGAATCTCTGGAATTCTCTGCCACAGAATGTAGTTGAGGCCAGTTCATTGGCTATATTTAAGAGGGAGTTAGATGTGGCCCTTGTGGCTAAAGGGATCAGGGGGTATGTAGAGAAGGCAGGTACAGGATACTGAGTTGGATGATCAGCCATGATCATATTGAATGGCGGTGCAGGCTTGAAGGGCTGAATGGCCTACTCCTGCACCTATTTTCTATGTTTCTATGTTTGTATGTTTAGTTTAGAGATACAGTGTGGAAACAGGCCCTGTGACTGAGCAATGATCCCCGTTTCTGCGCTGTATCGCCAAACTAAGCTAAACTAAACCGTTGTGCTGCTGCAAGTAAGAATTTCATTGTTCCATTTCGGGACATATGACAATAAAACATTCTTGCCTCTTGTCTCTTGAAATTGGCTATTGCTTGTACCAAATAGTAAAGGTCAATGAGGTCTGTGATACACTGTGAGTCAGAGGCTTGTAATCACAAAGCATCCAGCACTATCATCCTCTGCCTTCTATCACCAAGACAAATTCACATCCAATTTGACAACTTACCTTGAATCCCATGGGACCAAACTATTACACCAACAATCAACATAGCACCTCATCCATGCAAATCACACCAACCACATTGCTCTCATCGATGTATATATTTACATCTTCAAAAAGTTGAATTAGACTCACTTATGGGCCTGTCCTACTTAGGCGATGTTTTAGGCGACTACCGGCAACTAGGCTGTTGCCACATGGTTGCCGGGGTGTTGCCTGTATGTGAGTGAAGTAGTGTGAGTGTCTGCACAGTCACCCAAGGATTCGTAACATCTTTCTGGTCGCCGCTGGATTTTCAACATGTTGAAAAATTATCGGAGACAGTCGGCGACTGGGTTTGATGCCAATGAGCGTAGTTGACTTCTCCTGACATAGGTGCTGTCATAGTTGTCGCCAGGTGACGTAGGTTGCCGCCAATGCTGACTTCATTTTTTTTGTTGTTAAAGTGATGATTCTATTTCAAATTTTATGTCGTAGGGGGGTCCAGTCGCCAGATTTTCTGCGACCTGTTACGACTATGACAGTCACCGGCAGCCGCCTAAATATAGCCTAAACGGGACAGGTCCATAAATCTCCTGCTACTTTCAACAAAAGCTGCAAAAAGGAATTGCATCAATGCGAGAACATGTATCAGTGATATGGAGCAAGGGCAGTGTTCTGATGAAGCTACAATGTTTCCAGTTTGCCAGTTATAGAGTCGTAGAGTCATAGTGATACAGTGTGGAATCAGGGCCTTCGGCCCAACTTGCCCACACCAGCCAAAATGTGCCAGCTACACTAGTCCCACCTGCCCGCGTTTGGTCAATATCCTTCCAAATCTGTCTTATCCATATTGTTCTCCTTCTGTGAATATTAGGGTGTACAAAATAAAAATCAGATTTGGCCATGAGGCTTGTTGTGCCTACTGCACTATTCAGTAAGATCAGATCTGATCTGTGACCACATTTTCTGTACCAACCCCAAATCCTTTGTATCACTGATATCTTAAAATGTATTGACTTCTGTGCTGTATTTTTCCATTGTTCCAGCTCCAGCCAATATTAATCAGTCAGATGTGCTGCATGCTTATTTATTTTAGTTTCAAATGCAAAAAAATATTTGCATACATTTTATAAACCCAGCCATGGGACTTGTGGCCAAACTAAACTTGCTTTGTTGTTGCACTTTGTATTCATGTGTTCTATGCCTCTGTTCATAACTACTTTGAAGATGAAGGAGATAGATTTGCCAAAATGCACAAGCAGGTTGAGTGGCAGAGACAAACATTTGAGTTCTCAGATGGCTTGATGCTGCTATTTCCTTTGGAGAGAGGTGGGAGTGAGTATGTATGCAGTGTGTCTCCTGCACAGAAAGGCTCAGTGTGGTTGTCTGTCTGTCTGCCTCTATTTCTGATTTGCATGAACTAGTTCAGGTCCAGGAAGCTGTCAAGTAGAGCTGTATTCAGCTTCAACATTTAGGTCAAGTTGCTCTTTGGAACATGCAACCTAACTCTTCCTCATTCAACGTTCATCAAATATATTTTTCTAAGAAATCTTACATTTTTTCATTGTTTAATTTTTTAAGTGCTATTGTGGAATGATGCCAGATAGCAGAGCAGAAATGTTTGCAGAAAGACCACTGGAGGATCACATACCATTTCCAATTGGCTAAAACTTAGAATAAGTATGAAATTGCCTTCTTTCACGTAACTTTATGGAATTGGGATTAAGTTTATAATTAGTTTCCAATTATAGGTTTGTTGTGTCATTTTAGATTTGTCTGATTACAGTAGTCACATCTAAAGTAATGTGCAATTGTCAGTAAATGTTTGACATCTGCGGGGATATAATGTTGAAAGCACTTACTGTCTCTCTCTGACGGCCCTTCAGAAGGTGGCGGTGAGCTATTCTCAACTGCTCCAGTATTGTGCAGAAGCGGTGATGGAGCAGACCCAGCTGGCGACGGCACAAACCAGAGCAGGCAGAAGGGACTGCCATGAATGTGCCGGACAAGGGCAGACAAGGACCGCTGGGAACAAGAAACAATGACCAGCCCGGCAGCCGATGGGTCTTTGTTCCTTTGGGCCGCTGGGCCTGTCTTTGTTCCTTGTTCTCAGTGTTTCTTGTCTCTCCTTGAATGAAGATCCAATGGCCACGTGCGGGGGAAGCTCAGAGACCAGGATGGAGCCGCTGGCGATTCCAGACATGGGCAGTGGGCCGGTAAGAGAGGGGCCGGAGTATTACCTCCAGCGCCCTCGTGAGTTGGCAGGAGGCACCCCCTGGACACAAGCTGGTCGGCAGAGGAGAGGGACAGCGGATCACGGGCCTGCAGGCTCCTGGATCGAGGGCACTCCAGGAGTTCCAACTGTGAACTGCACTTTGGACTTTGGGCTGTTTGTGTTTTCTGTCTTTTTTATATTAAACGGCACCAACATTGTGGCTACTGCACATGTGTGGGTTGTGCAAATAAAATGGCACTGTGCTGTGCATGGGTGACAAAAAGGACCATTGAAACATTAAAAACAAATCAACTCTTGTGGTAACGATTTGCCAAGCGATGTCGCAGGAGTGCAATGACAAGGCTGATTCCTGGGATGGTAGATTGTTTTATGAAGTGAGGTTGGGCCAATCCCATTGGTGTTCACTAGAGTTGAGAAGAATGAGAGGATAGCTCATTGGAACATTAAAAATTCCTTCAGGGCTTGACAGAATAAACAGGGAGAACGGTTATCTGTAGTGTGGGGTCTGGAACATCAGGGCACAGTCTCAGGACATGAGCGAAGACATTTTAAATTGCATTGAAAAAACAGAGGAATAGGAATTATTTTCCATAGGCATTAGAGACCAAGTCACTAAATATATTTCAGAGGTAGGTAGGCAGATTAACAGATAAGAAAAGGTATAGAAACATAGAAAATCTTTGGATAGGCATATGGATGAGAAGGGAATGGAGGGTTATGGTACGAGTGCAGGCAGGTGGGACTAAGGGGAAAATTTTTTTTGTTTGGCACGGACTTGTAGGGCCGAGATGGCCTGTTTCCATGCTGTAATTGTTATATGGTTTATATGGTTAAAATAGATGCAGGAGGAGGCCATTCGGCCCTTCAAGCCAGCACCGCCATTCATTGTGATCATGGCTGATCGTCCCCTATCAATAACCCGTGCCTGCTTTCTCCCCATATCCCTTGACTCCACCAGCCCCTAGAGCTCTATTTAACTCTCTCTTAAATCCATCCAGTGATTTCGCATCCACTGCCCTCTGTGTATGTGAAATAGTACATTTTGAGAGAGAGGATCTGCGACAAACCGGCCCTTCGATCCACCAAGTCCGCACTGACCAGCGATCCCCGTACACTAACACTATCCTACACACATGAGGCACAATTTACAATTACACCGAAACCTATTATCCTACAAACCTGTACGTCTTTGGACTGTGGGTGGAAACCGGAGCACCCGGAGAAAACCCATGTAGGTCATCGGGAGAATGTACAAAATCTGCACAGACAGCACTCGTAATCATGATCAAACCCGGCGATGTATGTCAGCAAATCTACCGCTGCACCATCCTTGACTATTTAGTTTACTCTACAAACGAGTCAACAGCGGTATGGTGAATCCTCCACGGCACAGGTACATCTTGCTATTCCAGACATTAAAAAGGAATACAGACACCAGGAAATCATTTCTTGCAGAAGGTATCATGAAACAATGATGCTCAAATAGTTCTGCACCCACCCACAGCTAATGTCTGATTTGAACAAGAATATGATGAATGCCTGATAGCCCTTTTAAACTCTCTTCTGTGGGATTTTCTGAAAAAAAGTTGATTCATTTGTGGTAAGTTTAGCCAAGGAGCTAAGTTACTTATTTTGTGTCCATCTTTGGAGATTTTTTAGAGGTGTATAAAATCATGTAAGGAAAAAAACAGGATAAAAGCTCATAGTCTTTGATCCTGAGTAGGGGAATCAAGAACCAGAGGACACAGGTTTAAGGTGAGAGGACCAAGATTTAGTAGGAACCTGAGGGGAACCATTTTCACTCAGTGGGTGGTGGACATATAAATGAGTTGCCAGAGGCAGTAGCTGAGGCAGGTACTATAACAACATTTAAAAGGCACTACAACAGGTACATCAATAGGAAAGGTTTAGAGGGATATGGACCAAACATGGGCAAATGTAACTAGCTTAGACGGGCACTTTGATTGGCATGGGTGAGTTGGGCTGAGGGGCCTGTTTCTATGCGATGGTTCATTATCCTGAAATTAAACAGAACACACATTTTGGTTGAGATCATGTACAATATATTTTAAAAGTAGGTAATAATGCTAAGGTGTCAATTTAAGATCTTTGTGTTGTGATGGTGTACTACTTGTGCAAGGGCTGTTGTGTCCACTGCACACATTGCTCTGTGCGTCTTCTAAAGCAGCATCCTGTGTCTCTGATTCTTAAAACTGCAGCTCATCCCTTTTCATCTGTCAGTGGCAGTCAGCCTGTATGTTGTTGGCACGTCACAGCTATTGCTGATAAATTCGGATTTGATGACTGGAGCCATCAGCAATATTGACTTCACTGATAATCTGCAGCATGGAACAAGATGATGTTGACTAGGTCAATGCTTCATCTTCTATCAGAATGAGCTGCAGATGCACCGGGGCACTGTAACTTTCACATTCTCTTTTTATTTTTGGCCAGGATTTACAGCTGGACCGTCCACTGATGAAGGAAAATGTTTGTTAGTATTGCATTCTGCCATTAAAGTGAATCATTATGAATTGGATTACATTGCTAGGCTGGAATTTGTGATCTGGACTCACTCTATTCCCAACAGTCTATTGAGCACTGCAAACTCCAACTAAACTTCAAACTATCTTGCTTTCACGAGGGACTTGCGGCTTTTATACTATATATATATTTTTTATTGAATGTACTTTCTTTTATTTGCTTATTATGTTATCTACTGAGTATTGTGTTTACAAACCCATGGTGCTGCTGCAAGTAAGAGTTTAATTATTCTGTTTCGGTACTATGATACAATGATAATACAACACTATTGAGTCTGGTGTAGTAAGGAACTGCAGATGCTGGTTTACATTGAAGACAGATACAAAATGCTGGAGTAACTCAGCGAGACAGGCAGCAGATCTGGATAGAAGGAATGGGTAACATTTTGGGTCGAGATCCTTCTTTAGATTGAGAGTCAAGGGAGAGGAAAACGAGAGATATGGAAGGGTGAGGTATTAAAACGAGATATCAAAGGGGACAAAGTTTGCGGAAAATGTAGAGCAGTTCATTGTTAGCCAGGGGGAGGTGACAATGAAGCATTCAAAGATCAAATTTAATCATGGGGATATTCAGATGGGTCGGAGGACTTGGATGGGGGTGGGATGGAGAGAGAGGGAAAGCAAGGGTTATTTGAAGTTTAATTTAGTTTAGTTTAGTTTAGAGATACAGCGCAGAAACAGGCCCTTCGGGTCACTGAATCAGCACCGGCCCACTTTCCCCGCACACTAACACTACCCTACACACACTAGGGACAAATTTACATTTATACCAAGCCTGTACATCTTTGGATTGTGGGAGGAAACCAAAGATCTCAGAGAAAACCCATGCAGGTCATGGGGAGAATGTACAAACTCCATACAGACAGGCACCTGTTGTCAGGATTGAACCCGGTTCTCTGGCGCAGTAAGGCAGCAACTCGGCCGCTACGCCTCCGTCAGCTCAGCAATTGTTTCACCGAACAACTCTGCTCAGTCCGCTCAGTCCGCCTAAACCTACCCGATCTCCCGGTTGCTAAACCAGAGAGTTGTGATTCAAACAAAGTCTAATTCACACCCAGGCAGTTGTGAATTTGTCACCCAAAGAGTTGTGTGAAAGAAGGGAGAAAGAAAACAGGGAATTATAGACCAGTCGGTGGTGGGGAAAATGCTGGAGTCAATCATAAAAGATGAAATAGCAGCACATTTGGATAGCAGTAACACTTTTTCCATTGAGAGTAGGGAAGATTCATACACGAGGACATGATTTGAGAATTGAGAGACAGAAGTTTAGGGGTAACATGAGGGGGAACTTCTTTACTCAGAGAGTTGTAGCTGTGTGGAATGAGCTTCCAGTGGAAGTGGTGGAGGCAGGTTCGATTTTATTATTTAAAATTAAATTGGATAGGTATATGTCAAGTCAAGTCAAGTCAAGTCATGTTTATTTGTCACATACACATACGAGATTCAATTCAATTCAACTTTAATGTCATCGCACAAATACAAGTATGAGTACAACGAAATGCAGTTTTGCGTCAGTCCGTAGTAGTTGTGCATAAAGAAATTTAAAAAAAATAGAAAGAGAGAAGATACAGAATAATCAAAAAATACAGAATAATTAAACAATGGTGACGGAGGGACCGGAGAAATCTATCGGCGGGACTCCGAGTTCAGCAATGTGACTGTATTATTGTAGAAGCTGTTCCTCATCCTACTAGTGCATGACCTGAGGCTCCTGTACTGCCTCCCTGATGGGAGGAGGGCAAACAGTCCATGGTTGGGGTGTGAGGGGTCTTTGATGATCTTCCCAGCCCGTCTCAGACACCGTTTTCGGTGGAGGGCATCCATGGCAGGGAGCGGGGCACCGATGATGTGCTGCGCAGTTTTCACCACCCGTTGTAGTGCCTTCCTGTCCGCAGCAGTGCAGCTGCTGTACCATACCGTGAAGCAGGTGGTCAGGATACTCTCTATGGTACAGCGGTAAAAGTTGGTCAGGATCCGGGGGGACAGGTGGGCTTTCTTGAGCCTCCTCAGGAAGTAAAGGCGCTGCTGTGCCTTTTTGATCAGCTTGGAGGTGTTGAGGGATCAGGACAAATCCTCTGAGATATGTACTCCGAGGAATTTATAGCTGGAGACGCGCTCCACCTCAGTCCCGTTTATATGGATGGGGGTATGACTGCCTCCTCTGGTCTGCCTGAAGTCAACAATAATCTCCTTCGTCTTCTTGGAGTTGAGGACGAGGTTATTGTTGGCACACCAGGCTGTCAGGTGCTGGATCTCCTCCCTGTAGGCTGACCCATCGTTGTCGCTGATCAGTCCTACTACCGTGGTATCGTCAGCAAACTTAATAATGGCGTTGGATCCGTACTTTGGGATGCAGTCGTGGGTGAAGAGGGAGTAGAGGAGAGGGCTGAGCACACAGCCCTGTGGCACTCCGGTGTTCAGTGTTATAGTGGAGGAGGTGAGGTTATTGACCCTAACAGACTGCGGTCCAGAGGAAGTCCAATGTCCAGTTGCAGAGGGAGGTG
The DNA here is from genome assembly GCF_028641065.1 of Leucoraja erinaceus. Lineage (NCBI taxonomy): Eukaryota > Metazoa > Chordata > Chondrichthyes > Rajiformes > Rajidae > Leucoraja > Leucoraja erinaceus. The sequence continues at coordinate 281,155 of NC_073402.1, read as the reverse complement.
GAGATGCCAAGTCTGCTGAGTTTGGTGATCAAACTAGCGGGGATGACAGTGTTAAAGGCAGAGCTGAAATCAATGAACAGCAGCCTAATGTAGGTGTTATTGCTGTCCAGGTGGGTCAGGGCAGAGTGTGGGCCGCCGATATGGCGTCCTCTGTAGACCTGTTGGTCCGGTAGGCAAACTGATGGGGGTCCAGTGTGGGGGGGAGGCAGGCTTTGAGGTGAGCCAAGATCAGCCGCTCAAAGCACTTAGCAATGACAGGGGTGAGTGCCACTGGGCGGAAATCGTTGAGACTCCCTGTAGCTGACTGTTTGGGCACTGGCACGATGGTTGATGTCTTGAGGCAAGTGGGGACAACGCCCTGGGCCAGTGAGAGATTGAAAATGTCGGCGAGGACTGGGGATAGTTGTCCAGCACATGCCCTAAGCACCCGGCCAGGGATGCCATCGGGGCCGGCAGCTTTGTGCTCATTCACCTTGCTCAGTGCATCTTGTACAGCAGAGGTGGAGAGGCTGAGAGGTTGTTCATTCGGGGGTGGAGCAACTTTAATGGCTGGGGTTTTGTTGTCCCGGTCAAAGCGAGCATAGAAGTGGTTTAGCTCGTCAGGGAGGGTGGCGTTGTCTGGGGGAGGGGTGTTACTTTCTGTTAATCGGCAAGGGATTTGATTCCTTGCCACATGCGCCTGGGGTCAGAGTTGTTGTGGAAATGCTCCTCGATCCACCGTTTGTGATTGAGTTTAGCAGTCCTAATTCCCATTTTCAGATTGGCCCTGGATGAGCTATATCCCTCAGCGTCGCCAGATCAGAAAGCGGCATCGCGAGCCTTCAGTAGGAGTCTGACCTCCCTGCTCATCCACGGCTTCTGGTTAGGGAAGGTCTTTATCTCCTTGTGGGTAGTGACATTATCGGTACAGAATTTTATATAGTTTATATATTTTATAGAGATGTGCAGTGAAATGAAAGTGGCAATGCTCGCGGACTTTTGTGCAAAAAGATAAACTCAATCCTAATACACATATACCTTTACATAATAAATAAGGGAAGGAAAATGTTCAGTAGAGTTAGTCCCTGGTGAGATAGGCGTTTACAGTCCAAATGGCCTCTGGGAAGAAACTCCTCCTCAACCTCTCTGTTCTCACCTCATGGCAACGGAGGCGTTTGCCTGACCGTAGCAGCTGGAACAGTCTGTTGCAGGGGTGGAAGGGGTCTCTCATGATATTGTTGACTCTGGAGTTGCACCTCCTGATGTATAGTTCCTGCAGGGGGGCAAGTGAAGTTCCCATAGTGCGTTCGGTCGAACGCATTACTCTCTGCAGAGCCTTCTTGTCCTTGGCAGAGCAATTCCCAAACCAGATGGTAATGTTCCCGGACAAGATGCTTTCCACCGCCGCTGCGTAGAAGCACTGGAGGATCCTCTGAGACACTCTGAATTTCCTCAATAGCCTGAGGTGGTAAAGGCGCTGCCTTGCCTTACTCACGAGTGCTGAGGCGTGTGATGCCCATGTCATATCCTCAGAGATGTGGACTCCCAGATATTTAAAACAGTTCACCCTATCCACAGGATCCCCTGGACGGGAAAGGAATGGAGGGTTATGGTCTGAGTGCAGGTAGATGGGACTAGGTGAGAATAAGTGTTCGGCACGGACCAGAAGGGCCGTGATTGCCTGTTTCCATGCTGTAATTGTTAGATGGTTATAAAATCACGCTTCATGAATTGCCAAGATAGCAACAGTGACTGAATGTTGGACAAGCTGGTCTTTGAATCATTTTGGGACATCCTGAGGGGTTATATAAATATATTTTCTTCTGAAATTTAAGGCAAAAAAAGATATTGAAGTGGCATTGTCAACCCAGCAACACAATGAGGTTATTATTTTTGTAACTCCACAAGCAAAATGCCAGTGGTTGTGTTTGTTGGTGTAATAATAGGGTGATACAAAAATTGAAATGAAAGGAACAATAAATCTACTATCTGGGCCGCTAAATGTATACGTGTACTATTGCACAGGAGCTACGGTACGTGACAACATAGAACAGAGAACGGTTCAGCTCAGAGCAGGACCGTCGGCCCACAACGTGTCAAACACGGTGCCTGCACATAATCCATATTCTTCCATTCAAAAGTATATCCATATGCCTATCAAAAAAGTCTCTTATAAGCTACAAATGTATCTGCTTGAACCACCACACTTGGCAGTACGTTCTATGCACTCACAACCCTCTGTGTAAAAAACGTACACTGTATACGTGACGTGTGGAGTCCCGCAAGATTCGATCTTAGGGCCCTCTTTATTCAACATCTACATGCTCCCACTAGGGCAAATCATGCGAAATAATAATATTGACCACCACTGCTATGCCGATGACACTCAAATCTATGTAGCGCTATCACCAAATGACTATCGCCCCATAGATCTGCTGTGCCAGTGCATTGAGCAAGTCAAAGACTGGATGTGCCAACATTTCCTCCAACTAAATAAGGACAAAACGGAGATAATTGTTTTTGGTGCTAAAAACGAAAGGCTTAAAGTAACCCAACACCTTCACTCTCTGTCCCTGAAAACTTCAAACAAAGCCAGAAATCTCGGGGTTATTATGGATTCAGATTTACATTTCGACAGTCACATCAAATCAGTAACAAAATCGGCCTACTATCACCTCAAAAACGTAGCAAGATTAAGAGGACTCATGTCAGCTCAAGACTTAGAAAAACTTGTACATGCCTTTATTACTAGTAGGCTAGATTATTGTAACGGTCTCCTTGCAGGTCTTCCGAAAAAAACTGTCAGTCTGCTACAGCTTGTTCAGAACGCTGTTGCTAGAGTTCTAACAAAGACCAAAACATTTGAACACATTACACCAATTCTTAAATCCTTACATTGGCTCCCTGTACGTCAGAGAATTGATTTCAAAATCCTGCTGCTCACCTATAAATCACTACATGGTGTAGGGCCAAAGTATATCACTGACATGCTTCCACTATATAAGCCTTCTAGACCGCTAAGATCTTCTGAGACCAATCTGTTAGTGATTCCCAGAGTAAATACAAAACATGGGAAAGCAGGATTTAGTTACTATGCAACAAATAGCTGGAATAAACTTCCTGAAGAATTAAGACTTGCCTCAACTTTGACCACTTTTAAAACAAGGCTGAAAACCTTTATGTTTACTTTAGCTTTCAGCTAAATCTTAACTACATTGCACTTTTAACTTTTGCACTTTTTATAATGCACTTTTAATTTTGCTTTATTTTCTTTTAATTCTTCTATTTTATTTCATTTTATTATTTCATTTTATTGTATGACATGTTTTTATGTGAAGCACTTTGAGTCTGCCTCATGTATGAAATGTGCTATATAAATAAAGTTGCCTTGCCTTTGTCCCTCTCACATTAAAGCTATATCACCGAGTATTTGATTTTTCCATCCCGGGATTCTGACTGTATCTATGCCTCTCATAATTAATCTGTCAGGCCATCCCACAACATCTAGCATTCCAGGACAACCATCCAAATCTGTCCAACCTCTCATCCTTTTACGATGATGTTGTCAAGACTTGAAGGCCTGAGGGAGAGTTTCTTTGAGCGCAGGAGGCTGAAGTGTGATTTAGTAGAAATATAAAAAATTACAAGGAAAATAGATGGGGTGAATGTACAGAGTCTTCTACCCAGGATAGGGGAATCAAGGACTTGGAATCCTCAATCACTCTGTACATCAATGCGGTTCAGGACCATATTATTAATTGTACATCTTCCCCTTACATTTGACCTTCCAAAATGCAACACCTCACATTTGCTCAGATTAAACTCCATTTGCCATTTCTCCATCATTTTTGTACTTGATCTTTATCCCACTGTATAATTTGACAGCCTTCCTCCTAGTCCGTATCTCCAGCAATCTTGGTGTCATCTGCAGATTTACTAACCAACCCGTCTAAGGTTATGTCCATGCCATAAACTGGTCACAGGCCTCCAGACTGAATATTGTCCTTCCATCACAACCCTGTCTTCTACCAGTTCCAAACCTATCCGACCAAGTCACTGTTAATCCTGTCCATCTTAATGTTCCAGATCAGATGACCATGCATGACTTTATCAAATGCCATGCATCAAAATCCATGTGGACTATACCCACCACCCTACCCTCATCGATCACCTTTGCCAGCTTATCAACAATCTCGATCAAGTCAGTAGGACACAACCTGCCATGTGCAAAGCCATGCTGCCTCTCCCTAATTAACCTGTTCTCTTCCCAATGGGAGTAATTCCTATCCCAAAGAATCCCCTTCAATAGTTCCCTACCACTGACGAGAAGCTCACTGGCCCATAATTCCCTGGGTTCACTAAACTTTCCTACTGAAATAAAGGAACAACATAAACTACTGTCCAATCCTCCGGGATCCCACCTGTGGCTTGAGAAGACGCAATGATCTTCGTCAAGGCTTCTGCATTCCCCTCTCCTGCCTCTCTCAATAACCTGGGATGGGTATAATCCCATCAGATCCTGGGGATTTATCCACCTGAATAGAAACATAGAAAACAGGTGCAGCAGTAGACAATCCTCCTCTCGAGCCAGCACTGCAATATGATCATGGTTGATCATCCAAAATCAGTACCCTATTCCTGCTTTCTACCCTATCCCTTTATTCTGTTAGCCCTAAGAGCTATATCTTAAGGGCTAACAGAGTTAAGGGCCTGTCCCACGAGCATGTGACCTGCATACGGCAAGCGCGACCAAACCGGAAGCGGGGGCCGCGCGGAGGTCGAGTGAGTGACGTGAAGTTCGAGCGAAGTCCGTGGAAAGTTCGCGAGTGACGTACGGCGTCATGATGCTGAGTATGGCATCGAGATGCTGCGCACGCCCATCGAGGCGGTGCATACGACGTCGAGGCGGCTGTGGGCCGGCAGGCGGTTGCCACACGGAATTTTTGAACACGGTCAGTTTTTCGGAGACCCGCACGATGTCGGGACCAGCCACGCACAACTCCATATGGCTCCAGCGATCGAAGTGGGACCGGTCCCGCGAGGTCGTACGGTTCAAGCGACCACGTTAGGTCGCGCTTGCCGCATGTAGTCGCATGCTCGTGGGACAGGCCCTTAACTCTCTCTTGAATACATCTTAAAGATGTTAATGAAAAATGCTCTTCAAGAACCCCAACCTCCTCTTTCTTAATCTCAAAGTACCGTTGCATATTGGTATTCTCCACACTGATCTCACTGTCTTCCTGTCCCTGGTGAAAACGGAGGCAAACTGATGTACCTCCCCTACATCCCCAGACTGCAAGCACTAATTCCCTTGTTTATCATTGAGCAGTTTTATCTTCTCCCTGTTATCTTCTTGCTTTAAATAAAGATATATAAAGCTCTGGAATTTTCCTTAATCCAACTCATTTTCTGGCCCCTGTTGGCCCTTCAAATCTCCTGCTTTAGTTCTTTCCTTCTTTCATTATAGTCTGATTACAACCTCTTATACCTCGCATGCACTTTCTATTTCATTTTGACCAAGTTTACAACCTCGGTGAACGTCCACAGTTCCCTTACTTTGCCATCCTCATCCCTCCTCCTCACTGGAACATGTCTTACTCAGCATCACTGAATTATCTAATTTCTCAACACAAAGTGAAGTATCTTTCTCCTGAAAGAGGTGGAAATCTGACCTGCAATTGGGACAAAAAGAGATGTTGCTAAATGAAAAGACTATTTTGAGAGAGGGTTGAATTCAAGAAGATGAAGCACAATTTAGAGTCAACAGCCTTTTCCCCGGGATTAGAGAATCAAGATCTAGAGGATAATGGTTTAAGCAAGGGGAAAGATTTAACAAGTACCTATGGGGCAACTTTTCATAGAGAGGGTGGTACATTTATGCAACAAATCACCGAGCATAGGAGGAGACTGGTCAACTCCAGGCAACTGACACTAGCTGAGATGTGATTCTTGCTCAGTATGAATGAGTTTGGCTGAAAGGTATGTTGCTGTGTGACTATCTTGAAAATTATTCTGTTCAGTTTAGTTTAGTTTAGTTTAGTTTAGTTTAGTTTAGTTTAGTTTAGTTTAGTTTAGAGATACAGCATGGAAACAGGCCCGTCGGCCCACCAAGTCCACACCGACCAGTGATCCCCGCACACTGACACCAATTCTATGCACACATATAAAATGTACAATTTTACCAAGCCAATTAGCCTACAAACCTGCACGTCTTTGGAGTGTGGGAGGAAACCGGGGCACTCAGAGAAAACTCACGCAGGTTACAGGGAGAATGTACAAACAGCACCCGTGGTCAGGATGGAACCCAGGTGTCTGGGTCAGTAAGGCAGCAACTATACTGCTGCACCACCATGCCACCTGTTGTGCTCTTTGCTGCAGGTAAATCCAATGGAACGTGGAAAATTGGAATCTTTAGAATTCTCCAAGTCACCAATCATTGAGTCAATGGAAACATTCAATGCATGACTTGGTAGGTTTGTATTTGGTGCAGGTATCTTGAGTTTCGAAACAAAGCAATGAAAATGTTGAAGTGCAGATCGATCATCACCTAATGTTCCAAGGCTGTTGGCCCCACTCCTCCCCCTCTGTACTACACCTTACCAAATTATCCTGGCTCCACTCAATGAATTAAGATGCTCGGCAAGTGAATCTTTGGAGACAGGTAGGGGCATCACGGTGGCATAGTGGTAGAGTTGCTGCCTTACAGCACCAGAGGCCCGGGTTTCATCCTGACTACAGGTGCTGTCTGTACGCAGTTTGTACTTTCTTCCTGTGATGGCGTGGGTTTCCTCCAGGTGCTCCAGTTTCCTCCCACACTTCAAAGACATGCAAGCTATTTGGCTTCGGTAAGAATTGTAAATTCTTTTAATGAGTGGTGTACCATGACACCCAGGTCTCGTTGCATCTCCCCCTTTCCTAATCGGCCACCATTCAGATAATAATCTACTTTCCTGTTTTTGCCACCAAAGCGGATAACCTCACATTTATCCACATTATACTGCATCTGCCAAACATTTGCCCACTCACCCAGCCTATCCAAGTCACCTTGCAGCCTCCCAGCATCCTCCTCACAGCTAACACTGCCCCCCAGCTTCGTGTCATCTGCAAACTTGGAGATGTTGCATTCAATTCCCTCGTCCAAATCATTAATATATATCGTAAATAGCTGGGGTCCCAGAACTGAGCCTTGCGGTACCCCACTAGTCACTGCCTGCCATTGTGAAAAGAAATCCGTGGGGTCCCAGAACTGAACCTTGCTCCTAGTCACTGCCTGCCATTGTGAAAAGGACCCGCTTTGCTTCCTGTCCGCCAGCCAGTTCTCTATCCACATCAATACTGAACACCCAATACCGTGTGCTTTAAGTTTGTATACTAGTCTCTTATGTGGGACCTTGTCGAAAGCCTTCTGAAAGTCCAGATATAACACATCCACTGGTTCTCCCTTATTCAATCTACTAGTTACATCCTCAAAAAATTCTATAATATTCGTCAAACATGATTTACCCTTCATAAATCCATGCTGACTTTGTCCAATGATTTCACCACTTTCCAAATGTGCTGCTATCCAATCTTTAATAACTGATTCTAGCAGTTTCCCCACTTCCGACGTTAGACTAACTGGTCTGTAATTCCCCATTTGCTGTCTCCCTCCCTCCCTTTTTAAAAAGTGGTGTTACATTAGCTACCCTCCAATCCTCAGAAACTACTCGAGAATCAAAAGAGTTTTGAAAAATTATCACTAATGCATCCACTATTTCTGGGGCTACTTCCTTAAGTACTCTGGGATGCAGCCTATCTGGCCCTGGGGATTTATCGGCCTTTAATCCAATCAATTTACCTAACACCACTTCCCGGCTAACCTGGATTTCACTCAGTTCATCCATCTCATTTGACCCCCGGTCCCCTGCTATTTCCGGCAGATTATTTATGTCTTCCTTAGTGAAGACAGAACCAAAGTAGTTATTCAATTGGTCTGCCATGTTCCCCATGATCAATTCACCTGTTTCTGACTGCAAGGGTCCTACATTTGTTTTAACTAATCTTTTTCTCTTCACATATCTATAAAAGCTTTTGCAGTCAGTTTTTATGTTCCCTGCCAGTTTTCTTTCATAATCTATTTTCTCTTTCCTAATTAAGCCCTTTGTCCTCCTCTGCTGGTCTCTGAATTTCTCCCAGTCCTCTGGTAGGCTGCTTTATCTGGTTAATTTGTACGCTTCATCTTTTGTTTTGATACTATCCCTGATTTCCCTTGTTATCCACGGTTGCACTATCTTCCCTGATTTATTTTTTTGTCAAACTGGGATGAACAATTGTTGTAGTTCATCCATGCAGTCTTTAAATGCCTTCCATTGCATATCCACCGTCAACCTATTAAGAATCAATCGCCAGTCTATCTTGGCCAATTCACGTCTCATACCCTCAAAGTTACCTTTCTTTAAGTTCAGGACCCTAGTTTCTGAATTAACGATGTCACTCTCCATCCTAATGAAGAACTCAACCATATTATGGTCACTCTTGCCCAAGGTGCCACACACAACAGGACTGCTAACTAACCCTTCCTCATTACTCAATACCCAGTCTAGAATAGCCTGCTCTCTCGTTGGTTCCTCTACATGTTGGTTTAGAAAACTATCCCGCATACTTTCCAAGAAATCCTCTTCCTCAGCACCCCTGCCAATTTGATTCACCCAATCTATATGTAGATTGAAGTCACCCATTGTAACTGTTTTACCTTTGTTGCACGCATTTCTAATTTCCTGTTTGATCCCATCCCCAACTCCACTACAACTGTTAGGCGGCCTGTACACAACTCCCACTAGCGTTTTCTGCCCCTTAGTGTTTCGCAACTCTACCCATATCTACCTATATCGGTTCCACATCCTCAAAGATAATGTCCTTCCTTTCTATTGCGTTAATCTGCTCTCTAACCAGCAACGCTACCCCTCCTCCTTTCCCTTTCTGTCTATCCCTCCTGAATATTGAATATCCCTGGATGTTCAGCTCCCAGCCTTGGTCACCCTGGAGCCATGTCTCCGTGACCCCAACTATATCATAGTCATTAATAGCTATCTACACATTCAACTCATCAACCTTATTACGAATGCTCCTTGAATTGAGACACAAAGCCTTCAGGCTTGTTTTTACAACACTCTTACCCCTTATATATACTATTATGTTGAAAAGTGGCCCTTTTTGATTTTTGCCCTGGATTTGCCCGCCTGCCACTTTTACTATTCACCTTGCTACCTATTGCTTCTACCCTCATTTTACACCCCTCGGTCTCTACGCTCACACATTTAAGGGACCCTTTCCCTTTAACTCCACCCTCCACTATCCCATTTGACACCACACCCCCCTTATTCAGTTTAAAACCACCCGTGTAGCAGTGGCAAACCTGCCTGCCAGAATGCTGGTCCCACACCTGTTAAGATGCAATCCGTCCCTTTTGTACAGTTCCCCCTTACCCCAAAACAGATTCCAGTGATCTAAGAATCTAAATCCCTGCCCCGTGCACCAGTTCCTCAGCCACACGTTTAGGTCCCGTATCTCCCCATTCCTGCTCTCGCCAGCACGAGGAACTGGAAGCGAACCGGAGATAACAACCCTGGAGGTCCTGCTTTCAGCATTTTTCCGAGCTCTCCAAAGTCACGCTGCAGAATATTCATCCCCTTCTTTCCGACATCGTTTGTGCCGACATGCACTACCACTTCCGGATGTTCACCTTTGCCCTTGAGGATATTCTGCACTCTGTCCGTGGCATCCTGGATCCTGGCACCAGGAAGGCAGCACACCATCCTCGCATAGGGTGGATTGGTTGGAGTGGAATCGGTGTGCTGAAGGGCCTGTTTCTGTGCTGTATCTCTAAACTAGAAGGCTTTCTGAAAGTCTAGATACACTACATCTACCGGCTCCCCTTCATCCATTTTACTCGTCACATTCTCAAAAAATTCCAGAAGATTAGTCAAGCATGATTTTCCTTTCATAAATCCATGTTGACTTGGACTAATCCTTTTACTGCTATCCAAATACCCCATTATTACCTCTTGAATAATTGACTCCAGCATCTTTCCCACCACCAGTCAGGCTAACTGGTCTGTAATTCCCCGTTTTCTCTCTCGCTCCTTTCTTGAAAAGTGGGATAACATTAACTATCCTCCAATCCACAGGAACTGATCCTGAATCTATTGAACATTGGAAAGTGATCACCAATGCATTCACTATTTCTAGAGCCACCTCCCTGAGGACCCTGGGATGCAGACCATCAGGCCCAGGGGATTTATCATCCTTCAGTCCCATTAGCCTACCCAATACTATTTCTCTCCTAATGAAATTTTATTTCAGTTCCTCTACCCCCTTAGATCCTCTGCCCTCCAGTATATCTGGGAGATTGTTTGTGACTTCCTTAGTGAAGACAGATCCGAAGTACCTATTCAACAATTCTGCCATTTCTTGTACCCATAATAATTTCATCCGTGTCTGCCTTCAAGGAGCCCACATTTGACTTTGCTACTCTTTTTCCCTTAACATGTCTAAAGAAGCTTTTATTGTCCTTCTTTATATTCCTGGCCAGCTTCCCCTCGTACTTCATCTTTTCAGCCCATATTGCCTGGGTTGTTTCCTTCTGTTGTCCTATGAAAGTGTCCCAATCATCTGGCTTCCGGCTACTCTTTGCTGTGTTATACATCTTTTATTTTAGTTTTATTCTATCCCTAACTTCTCTTGTCAGCCACGGCTGCCTCCTACTCCCCTTAGAATCTTTCTTCCTTTTTGGAATGAAATGATCCTGCATCTTCCGGATTATGCCCAGAAATTCCTGCCATTGCTGTTCCACCATCATTCCTGCTAGGATCCCTTTCCAGTTTACCTTGGCCAGCTCCAATCTCATGTCTTCATAGTCCCCTTTGTTCAACTGCATCACTGACACTTGCGATTTAACCTTCTCCTTCTCAAATTGCAGATTAAAACTAATCATATTATAATCACCACCTCCAAGTGGTTCCTTTACCTCGAGTTCTCTTATCAAATCTGGTTCATTAGACAACACTAAATACAGAATTGCCTTTTCTCTGGTCATCTCCATTATAAGCTGCTCTAAGAATCTCAGAGGCACTCTACAATCTCGCTTTACTTAAGGATAGATAGATAGATAGATAGATAGATAGATAGATAGATAGATAGATAGATAGATAGATAGATAGATAGATAGATAGATAGATAGATAGATAGATAGATAGATAGATAGATAGTTATATATAGTTAGATACTGCATCTGCCATGCATCTTCCCACTCACTCAACCTGTCTAAGTCACCTTGTAACCTCCTAGCATCCTCTTCGCAGTTTACACTGCCACCCAGCTTTGTGTCATCTGCAAATTTGCTAGTGTAACTTTTAATGCCATCATCTAAATTCATTCATATATATTGTAAATAGTTGTGGCCCTAGCACCGACCCGTTTATTCCGACTCCTTGATTACTGTAGGGCAGCAACCTATGGTTCGGGCTTTTTGACAAATGTTCATAATCCAAGGAAACCAACCAATTTCATGGTGTAATGATAATTTCACTGACAGTTTTGTTGCAGTGACAACCATAAAATCACACTCAATAAACCATGGGCCATTCCCATGTGCATGAAGAGATGCAATGGTATCAAATTTACGGATGATTCTTGCTGAATCAACGAAATCATAACAATCAGTAATTTGATCTGGTTTGTGAGATCTGGTGATTGCCTCAATGCCATGATAACAGTGACCGAATGTTGGATAAGCTGGTCTTTGAAACATTTTGGGACAGCCCGAGGGGATATATAAATATATTTTCTTCTGAAATTTAAGGCAAAAATAAGATATTGAAGTGGTGTGGTTAACCCAGCAACACAACGAGGTTATTATTTTTGTAACTCCCCAAGCAAAATCCTAGTGGTTGGGTTTGTTGGTGCAATAATAGGGTGATACAAAATTTGAAATGAAAGGAACAATAAATCTACTATCTGGGCCACTAAATGTATACGTGTACTATTGCACAGCTATGGCACGTGACAACATAGAACAGAGAACGGTTCAGCTCAGAGCAGGACCGTCGGCCCACAATGTGCCAAACATGATGCCTGCACATAATCCATATTCCCCCATTTCCTGTGTATCCATATGCCTACGACATTAATTGTATATCTTCCCCTTAAATTTGACATTCAGAAATTCAACACCTCACACTTGTTCACATTAAACTCCATTTGCCATTGCTCCATCATTTTTATACTTGATCTATATCCCACAGTATAATTTGACAGCCTTCCTCCTAGTCCGTATCCCCAGCAATCTTGGTGTCATCTGCAGATTTACTAACCAACCCATCTAAGGTTATGTCCATGTCATAAACTGGTCACAGGCCTCCAGACTGAATATCGTCCTTCCATCACAACCCTGTCTTCTACCAGTTCCGAACCTATCCGACCAAGTCACTGTTAATCTTGTCCATCTTAATGTTCCAGATCAGATGACCATGCATGACTTTATCAAATGCCATGCATCAAAATCCATGTGGACTATATCCACCACCTTACCCTCATCGATCACCTTTGCCAACTTATCAAAAATCTCGATCAAGTCAGTAGGACACAACCTGCCATGTCAAAGCCATTCTGCCTCTCCCTAAAAACCTGTTCTCTTCTCAATGGGAGAAATTCCGACTCCAAAGAATCCCCTTCAATAGTTCCCTTCCCCTGACGAGAAGCTCACTGGCCCATAATTCCCTGGATTCTCTCCACTTTCCTCCCACCTGTGGCTTGAGAAGACGCAAAGATCTTTGTCAAAGGGGAAAGAATTAACAACTACCTATGGTGCAGCTTTTTCATAGAGAGGTTGGTCCATATGGAACAAATCGCCGTGCATAGGGGGAGACTGGTCAACTCCAGGCAATTGACACTTACAGAGGTGCATCTTGCTCGGTATGAATGAATTTGGCTGAAAGGCGTGTTGCTGTGCTGTGTGACTATGACTTTTGGAGTGTGGGAGGAAACTGGGGCACTCGGAGAAAACCCACGCAAGTCACGGGGAGAATGTACAAACTCTATACAGACAGCACCCGTAGTCAGGTTGGAACCCGTGTGTCTGGCACTAAGGCAGCAACCTTACCACTGCGTCACCATGCCACCTGTTGTACTCTTTGCTACCATTGATCCAATGGATTGTGGAAAACTGAAATCTTTAAAATTCTCTGGCACTGATCATTGAGTCAATGGAGACATTCAATGCATGACTTGGTAGGTTTGTATTTGGTGCAGGTATCTTGAGTTTTGGAACAAAGCAATGAAAATGTTGAAGTGCAGATCGATCATGACCTAATGTTCCAAGGCTGCTGGACCCTCTCCTCCCCCTCTGTACTACACCTTATTAAATTAAACTGAAGAAGGGTTTCGGCCCGAAACGTTGCCCATTTCCTTCGCTCCATAGATGCTGCTGCACCCGCTGAGTTTCTCCAGCTTTTTTGTGTACCTTATTAAATTATCCTGGCTCTACTCAACGAATTAAGATTAATCTTTGGAGACAGGTAGGGACCTTACGGTGGCGTAGTGGTGGGGTTGCTGCCCTACAGCACCAGAGGCCCGGGTTTGATCCTGACTACAGGTGCTGTCTGTATGCAGTTTGTACTTTGATCCCTGTGACCGCGTGGGTTTCCTCTAGGTGGTTCCCTCCCACACTTCAAAGACATATAGGTTTGTAGGTTAATTGGCTTCGGTAAGAATTGTAAATTGTCCCTGATGTGTAGAGTAGTAATAGTGAATGGGGCAATGGGGCTGATCGGAGTGGACTCGGTGTGCTGAAGGGCCTGTTTCTCTAAACTAGAAACTGAATGACTAATAAATCCATGTGCTGCCAATTAGAAACTTTAAGTCAAAGGTCAAGTGTGAAGGACAGCACAGGATACAACATTGACAGTGGATTAGAGGGGAATTGGAATTTATTAAGGATACACTTGAGGAAGCTACAAATGTGCCTGCATTTGGCCCATATCCGTCTAAAACTGTCCTGTCCATGTACCTGTCTAATTTTTTCTTAAGTGTTGCAATAGTCCTTGCCTGGATTATCTTATCTGGCAGCTAATTGCATACACCCACCACACTCTGTGAAAAATATATCCCACCAATTCCTTTTAAATCTGTTCCCATTCAGCTTAAACATGTGTCCTCTGATTCTTGATTTCCGTACTCGGGACAAGAGACTCTGTGCATCTACCCGATCTATTTCACTCATAATTTTATACACCTCTATATGATCACCCCTCGTCCTCTTGTGCTCCAAGGAATATAGTTTCAGCCTACTCAACTCGAATTAATATTATGAATTCACGGCTTATACCCCATCCCCCGCCCTATCAACTCACGCAAACCCCCCAACTGCGCAGGCGCGGATAGGGGGGGGGGGGGGGGTGGGGGGGGGGGTGGAGGGGGGGAGGGGGGTAAAGAGGGAGGGGGAGGATGGTAGAGATTGTGGGGTGGGGGGTGGTGAGGCATCACAGGGGAGGGCTGGTTCCCAAAATCCACCACTCACCCTTAGGTCCCAATATTCACCACTCCCTAGAGGGGGGGGGCGGCAGAGAGAGAGGGGGGCAGAGACAGGGGGGGGGGGGGGGGGGGGGGGGGAGAGAGAGGGAGGGGAGGGGCAGAGACAGCAATACCTACCCAGGTCATAGAGGAGAAGTCTCTCCACCAGGCACTGGGCCCGAGCTAGGCTGCAGCCGGCATTGACCAGAGCGAGGCCCGAAGCGATCTGAGGACGGCGAAAAGCAGCGTAGGGCTGGCCGATCATGCCTTCCGTGAGGGTAAGCCCACCCACCAGAGCGGGGTAGACGGAAAGGAGGTCGTCCCCTGTGATGGCCGCCACGGCCACTTTTCCACAGTACTTTTCCGCGCACACGCTGCGATGACGACCGCCACTGCTGCCACGTTGTAGAACTTCAGGTAACCCAGCGGAGCGCGCAGCACAACTTTTGCGGCTTCAATGCAGAGCCCGCGGGGGGGGGGGAGGTGGAAGGCGGCTGGGCCACGTAACTCACAGCTCGTGGAAAACAGTGGGGCTGCGCATTGAAAATTGTGATGTCATCCAGCTCGCTTCAGCATTGTTAGATTTTATAAAGATTGTCAGATTGGTGAACAATTTTAGTACAAAACTCAGGAATTCATCAAATTTTTAGATGAGGTGATTTTTTAAATCATGAGGTAAATCTCTTCTGGAATATGTAAAAATTTCACCGTTAACACATCGGGTTTTCGAGGAGATGTGAATCAAAGAAAAAGTTCAAGCAAGCAAACAGATAAGTAAACATCCAAGATCAGAGTTTTCTAATATAACTGGACCAAGTGCAGACCCGTTGGGTCTGTTCCCCCAACGCGCGTTTGGGGGAGGGGTGGGGGGGTGGGGCAGCGTGCGGCTTCACACACAGTAACCACCCCCACACACACTAACTACCCCCCTTGATATTATATTAATATTATTAATTTGCTCCTTTTACCCTATAACTGTCCTATCCACTGACGCATAGCCCTCAACTGGCAGGCGCGTCTAGAGAGGGGGGGGGGGGTAGAGAATGAGGGCAGAGTGAGAATGGGAAGGGAGAGAGAGAGAGGCAGAGAAAGAAGGGCAAGAGACAGGGAGAGGGAGGGTGGGTGAGAGGGGGTGGAGGGTGGTGGAGGAGGGGAGCAAGTGATGGGAGGAGCGAGGCAAGGCAAGGCAACTTTATTTATATAGCACATTTCATACACTAGGCAGACTCAAAGACAGTTTTTTTTGGAAGACCTGCAAGGAGACCGTTACAATAATCAGCCTGCTAGTAATAAAGGCATGTACAAGTTTTTCTAAGTCTTGAGCTGACATGAGTCCTCTTAATCTTGCTACTTTTTTGAGGTGATATTAGGCCGATTTTGTTACTGATTTGATGTGACTGTCGAAATGTAAATCGACAGGGAGGGAGAAAGGGGGGCTGAGAGTGGGGTGTGAAAGGGAAGGGGGAGAGGGGGTGGAAGGGAGGGGGAGGGAGGTGGGAGAGGTGGGGGGAAGGGAGGGGGTAGGGGGAGGGAAAGGGGATAGGGGAGGGGGGAAACATAGAAAAATAGGTGCAGGAGTAGGCCATTCGGTCCTTCGAGCCTGCACCACCATTCAATATGATCATGGCTGATCATCCAATTCAGTATCCTGTACTTGCCTTCTCTCCATACCCCCTGATCCCTTTAGCCACAAGGGCCACATCTAACTCTTTCTTAAATATAGCCAATGAACTGGCCTCAACTTCCTTCTGTGGCAGAGAATTCCACAGATTCACCACTCTTTGTGTGAAAAATGTTTTTCTCATCTCGGTCCTAAAAGACTTCCCCCTTATCCTTAAACTGTGACCCATTGTTCTGGACTTCCCCAACATCGGGAACAATCTTCCTGCATCTAGCCTGTCCAACTCCTTAAGAATTTTGTAAGTTTCTATAAGATCCCCTCTCAATCTTCTAAATTCTAGTGAGTACAAGCCGAGTCTATCCAGTCTTGTACTACGAGTTAAAAAGACCCATGCCGACCAAATTTTACTCGCAGAAATATTTTCAACATGCTGTAGTATAAATACAATGGACAATCCATGTAACATCGATCTGCTGGTGGGTTGCTTGAAAGATGTTGGTGGATGCATCAATAAGATGCCTTGAATAGGAAAAGGTAAAATAACAAATACTGAATCAACTGAAGCGATCCAGACATGGAATATGAAAACAGATTTCCTCACACTATGGACATGGCAAGCTCGACCTCTAAACGTGAGTTTCACTGGTGAGTGGAACTGAGTTCTGGAAAAATAACCTAACATAGTTTGTTTCCACATTATATACTGTAGATAGTACTGGCAGCCAGGGAGGAATTTCTATCACTCAGCATGTAAGAACAATCCACAAGATGCTGTAGATAGACAAAAATGCTTGAGAAACTCAGCGGGTGAGGCAGCATCTATGGAGCGAAGGAATAGGTGACGTTTCAGGCCTCACCTACTGAGTTTCTCCAGCATTTTTGTCTACCTTCGATTTTTCCAACATCTGCAGTTCTTCCTTAAACATAAGATACTGTAGGTTATTTTGACATTAAATAGTTAAGATTAAAAATATATCTAATTAAAAAAGATTATTCATAAAAGCTTTGTGATTTAAATTGAATCTTTAATTAGAAATGCTAAAAATTATGGGAACACCGCAGCCAATGGTTATGATTTCTTTCATGGGAAATAGATCTTTTGTGCAAGTCAGACGGATTCACTTCCAATTATTTCACATTGAAAACTTTCATTCACTTGATTTAAGACTGGATTTGTAGCTCTATAAGCTGATCTGCATTTTATAACATTGGTTTTACAAGTACTTCCTGTCAAGCAACTATTCTTACAACAATGGAGACAATATTACAATTATTCTAAGTTTTGTTTAAATCACTAAGGGCTGCGTCATGTTGAAATGCACTTTTTACCAGATTGAACAGTATTAACGACTTTTAAACTATGAACTCAGATAGTTAAAAACTCTCTGCAATGAACTTGCGAAGTCCACAGTCTGGACTTGTCTTCAACCTCTCTGGCAGATCCCATCAGGAAAAGTAATTGTAGAAAGATTTGTAATGATGTCTCTTAAATCAGGAAAAATCAGCTGCCATATATCTTCTGAAATAATCCAAGTTCTGGCAGTACTTGAATATTTCACAACATAACTAATAACTAACACAAAAAGCTGGATTAACTTGACGGGTCAGGCAGCATCTCTGGAGAAAGGGAATAGTTGAAGTTTCGGGTTGAGACCCTTTGAGATTCAGGGGAAAGGGAAATGAGAGATATACAGTAAAAAGGTAAATAGGCCACATTTGCTGATGATTATCTTTGTATGAAGATCATTATGGATTTATTAATCCTTTTCTGCAATATCTGCATTACAGATATGGATTTCCCTTAATGAATATATCAGCTATCAATCATTTTATCGACTATTGTCAATTGCTTCTCTGATTCACGACAAAGTTCATGTGCTTCTCAATTATCTTCCATGTCTGTACATCTCAGAGTTTTTATTGATTGTCACAGGTGAAAATCGCACCACATTGATGAGTAGAGATTCTAAGCTACAGTATCACATAGGTTGGGATCACCTGGAACCTTGGAGGAGTAGAGGGGATTGAGGAGTCTACTGAAAATAAAGAAGGTAATAAGGAAGCATGAAATAACTCTGGCAGATAGGATTAAAGAGATTTTATAAATATATTAAGGAAAAAATGTAACTATAAGGAGAATGGGGCCTCTTACAACCTAAAGTATGACTGTATGACCATAACTATGACTCTATATCCATATCTGCAGTTGTTTTGAAGTAGCATACTGCGCATTTTGCACCACACTATCCATGAGTGGGAACGGATAGCAGGTGAGAGTCTTGTAAAATACTGTGAATGGACAAGAGTAGGAACATGGAGCTAAAGACAAGAATTCCAAATTGTCTTCAATATTCTGTCAATGCTGCAATGGCATAGTTCCTTATGATTTCCCCATGATCAGCCCTGCAGCAGTTTGCTGTTTGATTATGTCAGGCACCACAAGTATTGCCTCACGTGGGAAACATGGTGTTGCAGCGATAGAACTGTTGCATTACAGTGCCAGAGACCCGGGATCAATCCTGACTACATGTGCTATCTGTACGGAGTTTGCATGTTCTCCCTGTGACTGCATGGGTTTTCTTCAAGATCTCCCATTTGATCCCACGCTCCCAAAGACGTATTGAAGCTGATACCAGCTAATTGGCTTGGTATAATTGTAAATTGTCCCTAGTGTGTGTAGGATAGCGTTAGTGTGTGGGGATCGCTGGTCAGCTTGGATTCAATTGGGCTGAAGAGCCTGTTTCCGTTCTATATTGCTAAACTAAACTGAATTAAAGCTATCAGGCTAAAATCTCTTTAATCTCATTAAAAGAACTGTCAGGCAGCTACAGCTTGCTCAGAACGCTGTTGCTAGAGTTCTAACAAAGACCAAAAAATTTGAACACATTACACCAATTCTTAAATCCTTACATTGGCTCCCTGTATGTCAGAGAATTGATTTCAAAATCCTGCTGCTCACCTATAAATCACTACATAGTTTAGGACCAAAGTATATCACTGACTTGCTTCCACTATATAAGCCTTCTAGACCACTATGACCTTCTGAAACCAATCTGTTAGCGATTCCCAGAGTAAATACAAAACATGGGAAAGCAGGATTTAGTTACTATGCAACAAATAGCTGGAATAAACTCCCTGAAGATTTAAGACTTGCCTCAACTTTGACCACTTTTAAAAGAAGACTGAAAACTTTTATGTTTACTTTAGCTTTCAGCTAAATCTTAACTACATTGCACTTTTAACTTTTGCACTTTTTATAATGCATTTTTAATTTTGCTTTTATTTTCTTTTAATTCTATTTTATTTCATTTTATTATTTCATTTTATGGTATGACATGTTTTTATGTGAACTTCTACCGGCGGGCTGCTCCTATTTCAACACGCCGCGGATGTCGGGCCGTGGCGGTGGAACTGCAGTCGTTTTTAAAAGCAATTTTAAATGCAAACAGTGCACTACGTTATCAACTTTTTCCAGCTTTGAAGCTACTTTGGTTGAGGTGGGTCGCCCTGGCACGGTGCTGTGTGGTGTCATCTACAGACCCCCCAAATACCATAAGGACTTTGTGAGTGACTTTCCTGAGTTTCTAGCTGGGATTATACCTAACTATGACCGTATCCTCTTGGTTGGGGACTTTAATATTCACGTGTGCTGTCCCGATAAACCGTTGACGAAGGACTTTTTAAATCTTATTGATTCTTTTAATTTTGCACAGTGTGTGTTTGGTCCCACACACGAACAGGGACATACATTGGACCTTGTATTATCTTATGGTTTGCCTGTGTTAAACTTGGAGGTCTGTGACAGTGTGTTTTCTGATCACATGCCGGTAATATTTGATGTTGGTTTCTCCAGTGCTGCAGTTAGACCTGTTGGGTCTGCTCGGCGCTGTCGGACCATTAACCCCTGTACTGCTGGCCAGTTCTCTACCGCCTTCAATCAGCTCTGTGCCCCCTCTGCGTCCATTTCCATCGGTACGGAGGAGATTAGTTCTTGGTTCCACTCTTCCTGTAGAACTATTCTCGACTCTGCGGCCCCATTAAAAACTTTGCAGCCCAGAGCTAAACCCGAGCCCTGGTTCTGTGACGCAACTCGTACAGCTCGACGGGAGTGTCGCAGAGCTGAGCGAATGTGGAAGAAGGACAGGCTAGAGGTTTCATCGCAAATCCTAAAGGACAGCTGGCGAAACTACCAAAATACTGTTAAAGAGGCAAAAAGATATTATCTCTCTAATATAATAGTGTCTAAGCGCCACGATCCACGTGCGTTATTCAAAACTATTGATTCTGTTTTAAATGCCCCACAGCCTGTCTGCCTGGAAGCATCGCCCGAATTGTGCAATGACTTCCTGCACTTCTTTATAAACAAGGTTGTTTCTATTAGGGCTCTTATCATCTCAGCTTCTGCCTCAGACCCACCTGTTCTGGCCCCTTGCCGGGTGGCATTTGATAAGTTTGTTCCCCTGACGCTGTCGGGTCTAGAGGATGTGGTTACCCATATCAAGCCATCGGGTTCCCCATGTGATGCTGTCCCTCCTCTTCTTTTTAAAGAGGTCTTCCCGAGCATAGGGCATTCGGTCCTTGCCATCATAAACAGTAGCTTGTCTTCTGGGGTTGTCCCCATAAAATTTAAACATGCTGTAGTGCAGCCATTACTCAAGAAACCAGGCCTGGACCAGACTGTCCTGGCCAATTTTAGGCCAATCTCCAAGCTGCCATTTATCTCGAAAATCATGGAGAAAGTAGTTTATGCCCAGCTGAAACTCTTCCTGGATGAGCACAACATCCGGGAGGTCTTTCAGTCTGGTTTCAAGGCTATGCATAGCACAGAGTCGGCTTTGCTAAGGGTCTCTAATGACATCCTCCTGGCAAACGACTCCGGTAATTATGTGGTTCTTGTCTTGCTGGACCTATCTGCCGCCTTCGACACTGTGGACCATGGAATATTAATTTCCCGATTACAGCAAAAAGTGGGCATCTGTGGCAGTGCCCTGGGATGGTTCAGGTCCTATCTGGCAGATAGAACCATGCGTGTAAGCCTTGGTGGCCTTGAATCCTCCTCTGCTCCCTTGGCATATGGGGTTCCACAGGGCTCAATTTTAGGCCCCCTGCTTTCCTCCCTTTATCTACTTCCACTGGGCTCAATTTTAAGAAGGCATGGCATCTCCTTTCACTTTTACGCGGATGATAGCCAGTTGTACATGCCATTCAGGAAAGAAGATAATTATTCCCTAAAATCACTTCTGTCTTGTCTTGAGGACATTAAGTCCTGGATGGCCTTAAACTTTCTGGGACTTAACGAAAAAAAGACAGAAGTGATTTTGTTCGGCCCTAATGGCTGCCGTGAACCTCCCTCTGTTGACTTGGCTCCACTTGCAGTGTTCGTAAAGCCAACAGTTTTAAACCTAGGTTTTATGATGGACAGTGATTTTAAATTAGATAAGCAAATAGGCGCAGTGGTTAAGTCCAGCTTCTTTCACCTAAGGAAGCTGGCAAAGGTGAAGCCTATTCTCGAGCGGCAGCATTTTGAAACAGTAATTCACGCCTTTATTTCATCTCGGCTGGATTACTGTAATGCGCTCTACACTGGAGTCTCGCGAGCTTCGTTGGCTCGTCTCCAGTTGGTCCAAAATGCTGCCGCTCACCTTTTAACCGGAACTCGAAAGAGGGAGCACATTACGCCAATTTTGGCCTCCCTTCACTGGCTCCCAGTCCACTTTCGAGTTCATTTTAAAATTATTTTATTTGTTTTTAAATCTTTGAATGGCCTCGCCCCGCCTTACCTCTCTGAGCTGCTCCACCTATATGCTCCTACCCGGTGCCTCAGGTCAGCGGATCAGCTGCTCCTTGAGGTACCAAGGTCTATGCGGAAGCTCAGAGGGGATAGAGCCTTTTCTGTTGCTGCACCGGCACTCTGGAACACCTTGCCGCTGCAGATCAGACAGGCCCCTTCACTGTCCATCTTTAAATCCTCCCTAAAAACGCACTTTTATTCACTGGCTTTCGACACTGGCTGAGACATTGTTCCTGTTTTAGTGCTTTTAATGTCTTTTAATTTTTTACTGTTTTTATAGTCCTGTCGTCTTAATGATTTTAGTAATTTGTGATAACTTTTTGTTGATTTCCCATGTACAGCACTTTGTGGTAACTGATGTTGCCTAAAAGTGCTTTATAAATAAAGTTATTATTATTATGTGAAGCACTTTGAGTCTGCCTTGTGTATGAAATGTGCTATATAAATAAAGTTGCCTTGCCTTGCCTATGCTTAACCAAGATCTCATTCTTTTTCTTCAGTTATAAGCCTTTATATTATTCAGCTGGAGTCGGGGAAAGAGCTGGTCCAGGCTACTTTCTTCATGTTTGAAGATGCCCTTCGATGTGGTGGCTGGATTTCTCCATTTCCTCAGTTTGTTACAGAAATGTTGGATCTCAAATACGACCAGAACTATCAGCCTGGGAAGTCTTGATCTCCCTTGTTCATTATTTGTCCTGCTGGAGCTCGCAGGAAGTACATCCCAAGCAACATTCTGAGAATATTGCAGAGAACCAGTTTCAGGCAAGGTGCTGCTGGATTCCCCAATAATAGGTAGTGAATGGTTGGCACGATGCTCATTGGCTTTCAAAGGAATGCTTTCTACTCATCTCTGAAACTCTGGCTAACCTGAAACTTTGTATTTAGCAACCCAGCAGGCCAAACATTGACCTCAGCATACTACAGAGATGAGCTTTGAACCTTTGTTAACCCCTGGGCATCAATACTAAAGACTGAAGGGTAGCGTGCACTCCATCACTTCAAACATTGTCCCAGTTTATAAGTTTCTCATTAAATATGCATCTTCTTTCTTTTAAAGTCAGCAACTAGTTAGCAAACCCACAATGTATTAGTTTGGTTTAGGTTTAGAGATACAGTGCGGAAACATACCCTTCGGCCCACCAAGTCCGTGCCGACTAGCGATCCCCATACACTATCACTGTCCTGCACACTCGGGCCAATTTGTAATTTTTACTGGTCAATTAATGTACAAACCCGTATGTCTTTGTAGTGTGGGAGCTCCTGGGAAAAGCCCATGCGATCATGGGCAGGAAGTACTAAATCTGTACAGAAAGCAGCAGTAGTCAGGATCGAACCCAGGTCTCTGGCACTGTGAGGCAGCAACTCTACCGCTGTGCCACTGTGCCACACCTCCAAAATGTGTTTAAATTGACATGAGATGTACTGCATTGCAACAGAAGTAAGGGCAGGTGGCAGAGGAAGAGAAGGAGACCAGCTTCTTTAGATATGTTAAGGGAAAACGAGTAACAAAATCAGATGTGGGTCCCTTGAAGGCAGACACGGGTTAAATTATTATGGGGAGAAAGGAAATGGCAGAGGCGTTGAACACGTACTTTGGATCTGTCTTCACTAAGGAAGACACAAACAATCTCCCAGATATACTGGAGGACAGAGGATCGAAGGGGATAGAGGAACTGAAATAAATTATCATTAGGGAGAAATAGTATTGGGTAGGCTAATGGGACTGAAGGATGATAAATCCCCTGAGCCTGATGTTCTGCATCCCAGGGTCCTCAGGGAGGTGGCTCTAGAAATAGTGGACACACAGGTGATCATTTTCCAATGTTCAATAGATTCAGGATCAGTTCCTGTGGATTGGAGGATAGCTAATGTTATCCCACTTTTCAAGAAAGGAGCGAGAGAGAAAACGGGGAATTACAGTCCAGTTAGCCTGACTTCGGTGGTGGGAAAGATGCTTGTCAATTATTAAAGAGGTAATAATGGGACATTTGGATAGCAGTAAAAGGATTAGACCATGTCAACATGGATTTATGAAAGGGAAATCATGCTTCACTAATCTTCTGGAATTTATTGAGGATGTGACAAGTAAAATGGATGAAGTTGTGCCAGTGGATGTAGTGTATCTAGACTTTCAGAAAGCCTTTGATAAGGTCCCGCATGGCAGATTGTTGACTAAAATTAGAGCACATGGTATTGGGGGTAGATACATAGAAACATAGATATTAGGTGCAGGAGTAGGCCATTCGGTCATTCGAGCCTGCACCGCCATTCAACATGATCATGGCTGATCATCCAACTCAGTATCCTGTACCTGCCTTCTCTCCATATCACCTGATCCTTTTAGCCACAAGGGCCACATCTAACTCCCTCTTAAATATAGCCAATGAACTGGCCTCAACTACCCTCTGTGGCAGAGAATTGGCGTGGGTGTTGACGTGGATAGAAAATCGGTTGGCAAGCAGTAGGAGAGTAGTAGCAGTAGCAAAGAACTGCTGTAGATTTGGGAGGAACAACAGCAGCAGCAGATTAGCAAGAGATACGACTGATTGGCTCTAGCCCAAGTGGGAGGAGAGAAGTGAGAGGGGTGAAAACAGTTGAAAACTGAGGAATTTGCTTTGTAAATTGGTAAATCAGGCAATTTATCAGTCAATTTAAGCAGGACAGCTCTTAGTGAGCGGCAGTGAGTGAGCGAAGTGCCTGTGAGAAAAGTGTGAGTCTTCGGCGAGGAGGCTGAGGAGACGAGACCACGCAATACGCTTGTGAGGTAGAGACAAAAGAAGGAGATGTCAGGCAAGCTGATTAAGTGCGATGCTTGCAGTATGTGGGAGGTCAAGGACACCGCTGGTGCCTCTGGCTGCTACAAATGCGAGAAGTGCATCCAGGTAGAGCTCCTGAAGGGCCGTGTTGGGGAACTGGAGAAGCAAGTGGATGACCTCCGGTTCGTACGAGAAACGGAGTCGTTCCTCGACAAGTCCTACAGTGCAATTGTTACACCTGAGGTACTGGAAGAGAGAAGGTGGGAGACCATGAGAAAGGGAGGGAAGCATGGAATGCCAACGTTCCCGGGTGGTGTACCTCTTGTAAACAGATTCATCCGCTTAGAAGCTGTTGGGACAGAAGACGTGAGCGGCGGAATGGCTTGCGATGCGAATAGGGCTGTTGAGCCAAAACCAAAAAGGCCTAAGGCAGGCAAGGCCATTGTAGTGGGAGACTCCATTGTGAGAGGTACGGACAGGGGTTTCTGCGGCAACAGACGGGATGCGAGGATGGTGTGCTGCCTTCCCGGTGCCAGGATCCAGGATGTCACGGACAGAGTGCAGAAAATCCTCAAGGGCGAAGGTGAACATCCGGAAGTGGTAGTGCATGTCGGCACAAACGATGTTGGAAAAAAGGGGATGAATATTCTGCAGCATGACTTTAGAGAGCTCGGAAAAATGTTGAAAAGCAGGACCTCCAGGGTTGTTATCTCTGGTTTGCTTCCAGTCCCCCCTGCTAGCGAGAGCAGGAACAGGGAGATACGGGACCTGAACGTGTGGCTGAGGAACTGGTGTACGGGGCAGGGATTTAGATTCTTAGATCACTGGGATCTGTTTTGGGGTAAGGGGGAACTGTACAAAAGGGACGGATTGCATCTTAACAGGTCTGGGACCAGCATTCTGGCAGGCAGGTTTGCCACTGCTACACGGGTGGCTTTAAACTGAACAAGGGGGGTGGGGTGTTGAATGGGATAGTGGAGGATGGAGTTAAAGGGAAAGGGTTTCTTAAATGTGTGAGCGTAGAGACCAAGGGGTGTAAAATGAGGGTAGAAGAAATAGGTAGCAAGGTGAAAAGTAAAAGTGGCAGGCAGACAAAACCAGGGCAAAAATCAAAAAGGGCCACTTTTCAACATAATTGTATAAGGGGTAAGAGTGTTGTAAAAACAAGCCTGAAGGCTTTGTGGCTCAATGCAAGGAGCATTCGTAATAAGGTGGATGAGTTGAATGTGCAGATAGCTATTAATGACTATGATATAGTTGGGGTCACGGAGACATGGCTCCAGGGTGACCAAGGCTGGGAGCTGAACATCCAGGGATATTCAATATTCAGGAGGGATAGACAGAAAGGAAAAGGAGGTGGGGTAGCGTTACTGATTAGAGAGGGGATTCATGCAATGGAAAGGAAGGACATTAGTTTGGAGGATGTGGAATCGGTATGGGTAGAGCTGCGAAACACTAACGGGCAGAAAACGCTGGTGGGTGTTGTGCACAGGCCACCTAACAGTAGTAGTGAAGTTGGAGATGGTATCAAACAGGAAATTAGAAATGCGTGCGACAAAGGCAAAACAGTTATAATGGGTGACTTCAATCTACATATAGATTGGGTGAATCAAATTGGCAGGGGTGCTGAGGAAAAGGATTTCTTGGAATCCATGCGGGATAGTTATCTAAATCAACATGTAGAGGAACCAACGAGAGATCAGGCTATTTTAGACTGGGTATTGAGTAATGAGGAAGGGTTAGTTAGCAATCTTGTTGTACGTGCCCCCTTGGGCAAGAGTGACCATAATATGGTTGAGTTCTTCATTAGGATGGAGAGTGACATTGTTAATTCAGAAACAATGGTTCTGAACTTAAAGAAAGGTAACTTTGAGGGTATGAGACCTGAATTGGCCAAGATTGACTGGCAATTAATTCTAAAAGGGTTGATGGTGGATATGCAATGGAAGACATTTAAAGACTGCATGGATGAACTACAAAAATTGTTCATACCAGTTTGGCAAAAGAATAAAATCAGGGAAGGTAGTACATCCATGGATAACAAGGGAAATCAGGGATAGTATCAAAGCGAAGGATGATGCGTACAAATTAGCCAGAAAAAGCAGCATACCGGAGGACTGGGAGAAATTCAAAGACCAGCAGAGGAGGACGAAGGGCTTAATTAGGAAAGGGAAAATAGATTATGAAAGAAAACTGGCAGGGAACATAAAAACTGACTGCAAAAGTTTTTATAGGTATGTGAAAAGAAAGAGATTAGTTAAAACAAATGTAGGTCCCTTGCAGTCATAAACAGGTGAGTTGATCATGGGGAACAAGGATATGGCGGACCAATTGAATAACTACTTTGGTTCCGTCTTCACTAAGGAAGACATAAATAATTTTGCCGGAAATAGCAGGGGACCGCGGGTCAAAGGAGTTGGAGGAATTGAGTGAAATCCAGGTTAGCCGGGAAGTGGAGTTGGGTAAATTGAATGGATTAAAGGCCGATAAACCCCCAGGGCCAGATAGGCTGCATCCCAGAGTACTTAAGGAAGTAGCTCCAGAAATAGTGGATGCATTAGTAATAATCTTTCAAAACTCTTTAGATTCTGGAGTAGTTCCTGAAGATTGGCGGGTAGCAAACATAACCCCACTTTTTAAGAAGGGAGGGAGAGAGAAAATGGGGAATTACAGACCAGTTAGTCTAACATCGGTAGTGGGGAAACTGCTAGAGTCAGTTATTAAAGATGGGATAGCAGCAGCACATTTGGAAAGTGGTGAAATCATTGGACAAAGTCAGCATGGATTTATGAAAGGTAAATCATGTCTGACGAATCTTATAGAATTTTTCGAGGATGTAACTAGTAGCGTGGATAGGGGGAGAACCAGTGGATGTGGTGTATCTGGACTTCCAGAAGGCTTTCGACAAGGTCCCACATAAGAGATTAGTATACAAACTTAAAGCACATGGCATTGGGGGTTCAGTATTGATGTGGATAGAGAACTGGCTGGCAAACAGGAAGCAAAGAGTAGGAGTAAACGGGTCCTTTTCACAATGGCAGGCAGTGACTAGTGGGGTACCGCAAGGCTCAGTGCTGGGACCCCAGCTATTTACAATATATATTAATGATCTGTATGAGGGAATTGAAGGCAATATCTCCAAGTTTGCGGATAACACTAAGCTGGGGGGCAGTGTTAGCTGTGAGGGGGATGCTAGGATACTGCAAGGTGACTTGGATAGGCTGGGTGAGTGGGCAAATGTTTGGCAGATGCAGTATAATGTGGATAAATGTGAGGTTATCCATTTTGGTGGCAAAAACGGGAAAGCAGACTATTATCTAAATGGTGGCCAATTGGGAAAGGGGGAGATGCAGCGAGACCTGGGTGTCATGGTACACCAGTCATTGAAGGTAGGCATGCAGGTACAGCAGGCAGTAAAGAAAGCGAATGGTATGTTAGCTTTCATTGCAAAAGGATTTGAGTATAGGAGCAGGGAGGTTCTACTGAAGTTGTACAGGGTCTTGGTGAGACCACACCTGGAGTATTGCGTACAGTTTTGGTCTCCAAATCTGAGGAAGGACATTATTGCCATAGAGGGAGTGCAGAGATGGTTCACCAGACTGATTCCTGGGATGTCAGGACTGTCTTATGAAGAAAGACTGGATAGACTTGGTTTAAACTCTCTAGAATTTAGGAGAGTGAGAGGGGATCTTATAGAAACTTACAAAATTCTTAAGGGGTTGGCAGGAAGATTGTTCCCGATGTTAGGGAAGTCCAGGACAAGGGATCACAGCTTAAGGATAAGGGGGAAATCCTTTAAAACCGAGATGAGAAGAACTTTTTTCACACAGAGAGTGGTGAATCTCTGGAACTCTCTGCCACAGAGGGTAGTTGTGGCCAGTTCATTGGCTATATTTAAGAGGGAGTTAGATGTGGCCCTTGTGGCTAAGGGGATCAGGGGGGGTATGGAGAGAAGGCAGGTACGGGATACTGAGTTGGATGATCAGCCATGATCATATTGAATGGCGGTGCAGGCTCGAAGGGCCAAATGGCCTACTCCTGCACCTAATTTCTATGTTTCTATGTTTCTAAAGAGTAGGAGTGAACAGGTCCTTTCCAGAATGGCAGGCAGTGGCGAGTGGAGTGCCGCAAGGCTCGGTGTTCGGGCCGCAACTATTTACCATATATATTAATTATTTGGAAGAGGGAATTAGGAGCAACACTAGCAAGTTTGCAGATGACATAAAGCTGGGTGGCAGTGTGAACTGTTTGGAGGATGTTTGGATGTTGTAGGGTGACCTGGACAGGTTGAATGTGTGGGCAGATGCGTGGCAGATGCAGTATATTACAGATAAATGTTAGGTTATCCACTTTGGTGGCAAAAACAAGGGTGCAGATTATTATCTCCATGGGGTTAGGTTAGGTAAGGGGGAGGTACAGCGAGACCTAAGTCACAAGATTGATCCCTGGGATGGCGGGACTGTCATATGAGGAAAGATTGAAAAGACTAGGCTTGTACTCACTGGAGTTTAGAAGGATGAGGGGGATCTTATAGAAACATAAAATTATAAAAGGACTGGACAAGCTAGATGCAGGAAAAAATGTTCCCAACGTTGGGTGAGTCCAGAATCAACGGCCACTGTCTTAGAATAAAGGGGAGGCCATTTAAGACTGAGGTGAGGAAAAACCTTTTCACCCAGAGAGTTGTGAATTTGTGGAATTCCCTGCCACAGAGGGATTGGAGGCCAAATCACTGGATGGATTTAAGAGAGAGTTAAATAGAGCTCTATGGGCTAGTGGAGCGGCAAGGGATATGGAAAGAAGGTGGGCATGGGTTATTGATTGGGAACGATCAGCCATGATCACAATGAATAGCATTGCTGGCTCAAAGGGCCGAATGGCCTCCTCCTGCACCTATTTTCTATGTTTCTATGTTTCTATCTTTAGCTTCACAGCAAAACACACAGAAAGTAGATATAATCCAAAACTCTGCTGAAATCTTCAGCAGGTCCTTCACTTGTGTACTCTTCTCACAACAACTCTGACCAGCTGTTTCTTAAGCAGCTCCAATATCCATCAAATAAGGAGGAAACGTTAGCAGATCGAAGGCTGCTGACTTGCATGATGTCTGAAGTATTGGTGATGAGGATTTTGCTCAGCAGATTTCACTGGCCCCAACCATCCAAGCCTCTTCACATTTTATTCTCAGAGATTTTTAGGTAAATGGCCAAGGTTCAGTATGTAGGATACCAGAAGTTTCAAAAACATTATTATATCGATAACTGAATGCATAATTCTTGGTAGGGAAGGCTGAAAATGGTTGCACAAATAGAAGGGAAAAAAGAGCTTCCCAGTTTTTATTTAATTCCACTGAAGGTAATTGCAACCCTTCTACTCAAGTTATGAGTGGTAATTAAAGCATAAATACAGCAATTATAATATGCTTAAGAAGGAACTGCAGATGCTGGAAAATTGAAGGTAGACAAAAGTGCTGGAGAAACTCAGATGGTGCAGCAGCATCTATGGAACGAAGGAAATAGGCAACGTTTCGGGCCAAAACCCTTCTTCAGACTGATGTAGGGTGCTCCTCCAATTTCCGGTGGTGCCATGGGGGAGGCCCAGGACAAAAAGGTCGGATTCGGGCTCCTCCACTTCCTTTCTCATTTCTTCTCCCCCCCCCCCCCCCCCCCCCCCTATTTAATTTGTTAATGAATCCCCACTCCTGCACATAAGCTTTGAAAGTGTCATCTTTCAAAGCTTATGGTCTGCTGAAATGCAAGCATATGACAACTACCACCATGATGGCACATTAACATGTCAATCATATTCCAACATAAATCACCTGATATTTAATGTTTAGGCTTCAAACTCTCGACCAGGAAGTAACAACCTGCCAGCTGCTATTTGGCTTTAATTTAAAATAAAAAACAGGAAAAGCAATGGAACATTGCTGAGCAGGGGATGTCTGATGAGAAAAAGCTTGTTAATATTTAAAGCTAGATTTTCCATCAGATTTTATCAGAGTTTAGGTGAAGATCACCACCCAGAACATTAACTAGTCTATTCCCTTCCAATCAGTGGAAGTTCTGCGGTGAACTCGCCTGAGTTTTTTTTTGTTGTAATAACATTTTGGTTCAATTGGTTTACTTTTTCATATGTGGAAGTTGGTTTTAGGGTTATTGATCAACAATTCACATTGTTTCACTAGAATACTCCACACTCTCATTGTGAAGTGATGATCATAACTGTTAATATTCCATAGATTTACCCTGGATATCAGGGCAGTAATAGTGAAGACTTGCTGATTGTTGGAAAACTTGGTCAGTTCAGTTCAGAGGCCATGCTGACCAGTATCACTGCACACTAGCACTATCCTACACACAATAGCGACTATTTACAATTTTACTGAAGCCAATTAACCTACAATCCTGTACATCTTAGAGTGTGGGAAGAAACCAGAGCACCCAGAGAAAACTCACACAGGTTATGGGGAGAATGTACAAGCTCCATACAGACAAGCACCCGTAGTCGGGATCGAACCCGGGTCTCTCGCGCTGGAAGGCAACAACTCTACCGCTGCAACCCCATGCCACCTAAAAAGTATTTTGTTAGAATTCATGTCTCACATTCATGTGCATTTCCTCAAATACAGTTAGCACCTTTTGATGTCCACTTTTTTTCTCACTTTTTATAGATGCAGATAGGTGATGAACAAAGAAAAGACATTTAATAGGATTTGATTTTTTACAGTGAAACAAACCATTCTAGACTTTTTCATTCCTATAGAAATCACAAGGACAATAATACCTTTGAGCGAACAGAAGATAGTTGGTAAGCAAACAAAAGCTACTTTCAAGGTGACATGCAGCATCTTCAAAGGAATTAGTAATAAGGGGACACTTTGATCTGATGGGCTTTTTATTGTATCTCTCACAACTATGATGAAACAAAGCACAACTAACATCTTCTCCTACAGACAACACATCATTCATTTACTAGCTATTAGATATAAACTATCATAGGTTTTCTTAGAATAAAGTGGAGGCCATTTAAAACTGAGGTGAGAAAAAACGTTTTCACCCAGAGAGTTGTGAATTTATGGAATTCCCTACCACAGAGGGCAGTGGAGGCCAAATCCACTGGATGGAGTTAAGAGAGGATTAGATAGAGCTCTAGGGGCTAGTGGATATGGGGAGAAGGCAGGCACGGGTCATTGATAGGGGGCGATCAGCCATGATCACAATAAATGGCGGTGCTGGCTCAAAGGGCCGAATGGCCTCCTTCCTGCACCTATTTTCTATGTTTCTATTTGAAACCCTGTAGGTGTTATGTTTCCAGAAGGAATAGCCATGTTGTACTGATAGATCTGGTATGCACTTCTATCCTGCATCTGGCATCATATTTTACTTGGACTTGAGAAAATAAATTTACTTCAACTGAACAATGAGCTGATATTTATTACATAACCAGCCCCATTTCCTTTGACAATTATGCCCTGAAAATGATGTGATTCTAATTTTGTAATTGAGAATCAATCCCCTTGTTTAAACAATATCCCATGTCAGGAATCCCAGGTGCATTAATGATCACAGCCACACACATGCAGCTTGACCAAACTGAATTAAAAATATGCATAACATAAAAAATAGGATTGTTTACTGAAGGAAAAACACAGATACCAATTTAGTTAGGCATATATATATCCCAGGTAATTCATATACATTTCTCCAGCATCATTTACATAACTTTTGACATACCACCCCAGTCATCATTTATTATGTTATTGACATTCTTTTTGAAACAGAATAATTAATTAGGAAAGTTCTTGCACTGAATCTACTTCAGAACCAGCAGCGTATGACAACACGGTGGTATGCTTTGAGCATTCAAGCTTTATTTTATGCAACATCGGGATTATATTTGCCCTCTTATATACACAATGTCTTGAGCATTTTAGTAACGGGGCAAGCAGCAGCTTTGATGACTTTTTGCAGCAATCTCTGCATTGTAACTTTGTTGGGTGAATGGAGTTTTTAAAAATGTTTGTGTCACAAGATTTGTTCAGTCCCTGCAGCAGTGTTTTATTGCATTCATTTGTGACTGTTCCATCCACATAAAATGTATCTGCCGACATAGACACACATCTTTTGAAAATGACTTAACACCAGAACAACAAATGTTCACATTGTCACGTGTCTGTGAATGAGCCTTGTGACAGGACAAGCCTGAGTAACGGCACCATGTCACAGGGGTCACAATACTGATGGAGATTCCTACCTTCTGCAGCCACTGTGTATTGTTGTCCAGGATGCCTTCCAGCTGTTGCAGCCGTTTTGAGGACCAGTCGGATTCAACGGGTGAATCCCTCTGCAGTGAATTGGAGATGTGGTGGTCAAGGGGGTGGTTGGCAGTTCTCGATCTCGGGAAGGAGAAACGTGTAGCTGCAGGGTCCATGCTGAATCCGATGCTGCCGTTTGTCTGAGATGTCTGTCGCTTTATTGTTGGAGCTGGACACTGACACGGCCAGGAATGTAAACGCGCAGCTCACAACTGACAAGTAGCTCGATAGCATTCTGATCATTTCCAACTGAACTTCCTCAGTGCCTGCGCTTACACACTTTAGCCAACTTATTTCCTTTGTCTACGGGATTGCTTGGTCATCGATTCAGAGTAAAAGCGTTTGTGCTTATCCCGATGGGTTGTGCTGACAGTTCACTGGCTTTATGCGATCCTGCCAAGAATTTGTTTTCCTTCTGTGACTCCGTGATAAGGCTCGGTATAGCTTCCTATGCCTCACAGCCCACACTGCACGGGACAAACCCATTGCTCCTGATGGTGAAGCCTCTTCTCTCTTCAAGCTGGACTGAAGCCTGCGCATGAAATAAGATATTTGGAGTGAGCAGGTTATGTCAGTGGCCCTCTCCCTCTAGCTGATTTGATCACAAGAATGATAAGCACATGCTTCACTCTCTCCACCAGCTTCTGTCACAAGATCTGACAATTTAAGAAAGTGCTCCATTCTGATAATGAGGCATAAATAACACCACTGTCCAGCCACACTATTTTCAGACAAGCACTAAATCACCTCGTCAATGCAATTCTGGGCAAACATCCATCACCTTCAGAAGAACAAAAGTGAGTTTAGTTTACTTTCAGCAAATCATATATACTCTGTACACAGCTTTACAACACAGGCCCTCTGGCCCACCTTGTTCATCCTGACCAGTTTGGGATGGACAAGCTAGCCTAATCCCATTTGCCCGCATTTGGCCGACAGCCCTCTAAACCCGTCCGAACCATATATCTGTCCAAATGTATTTCAAAGTCATAATTGTATCCACTCCTATAGCTTCCTTTGACAGCTGACTCCAGATACAACTACCACCTGAGTGGAAATGTTGCCCCTGAGAGCCCTTTTAAATCTCTCCCCTCTTACTTTAAGCCTGTGCCCTCTTGTTTTAGAATCCTCCACCATGGGGAAAAAGACAATGAGCATTGACTTTATCTGTGCCCTTCATGGTCGTGTTGCTCTCAATATCGTCACCACTCAGCCACTTGTGCTCCAAAGTAAAATGGCACAGCCATGCTGACTATTTCTAATCAGTCTGCATCTATCCCAATACTGCTAGAACTTGCCCATAAGAATCCCTTCCAACCATCTGCCCACCACTGATGCCAGACTTGCCAGCCTGTAGGTCCCAGTCTTGCCTTACTGTTCTCCTTAAATAATGGGACAACATTGTTGGGGTGACACAGTAGCGCAGCAGTACAGCTGCTGCCTCACAGCACCAGAAGCCCGGGTTCGGGTGCTGTCTGTGCAGAGTTTGCACGTTCTCTCTGTGAGGGGGCGCTGCACTGCAGCAGCCTCTACCTACAGCCAGTCTGTATTTCAATATTTTTTTTCTTTTTAGTTAGTCTAAAGTTTTGTGTTGGGGGAAACTTTAACTTTTCTATGTGGGGGAGGGGGGCAGGGTAAGGGGGAAAACATTTCCCAGTCTCTTCCTGGCGGGGACGTGACTATTTCTCCGAGTCGCGTCCTCACCCCCCTCTACGCGGCCTGCCAGCTGGATCGGAGCGGCCTTTCTTGCCGGGGACCGGGAACGGACCAGGGCTGCTACAGCAGCGGCGCAGCGCTGGAGTCACTGCGGAGCGGGCGATGCCTACCTGGGTCGCCGTTTGGAGCTCCGGAGCATTGAGCCACTGCACCAACATCATGGAGCTCTGGTGCGAACAGCTTCCAACGCGGGCAGCGCTGACCGTCATCGTGGAATCCTGGGGCGCCTTGTAGAGGGCCGCCAGCAGCAGTCTCCACCCGGCACGACCTGCGGACTTTGGAAGCTGCCAACTCCGGTAGGAGGGGGCCGACTCTGTGTCCACGCCGCTGAGGACGTCCTGCAGCCCCGACGTCGGACTTGTATCACCCCGGCGTGTGGTCCTGGACATCGGGCCGCCCGTAGCTGCAACTGCGGAGGGCTTGGGGAGGCCCTGACCACGAGGAACAGTGGAGGAAGAGACTGACTTTGGTGCCTTCCCACACAATGGGAAACTTTGATTCTGCTGTGTGGGGATGTTTTATGTTAAATTCTATAGTGTGTGTTCTTTATACCCTTTCTGGCTTAATCCTTCCCTCCACCACCTCCAGTTTAAATTCCAGTTGGAATATTTTGGAGGACCCAAGAACCAAGAACATGTAGGTTTTCTCTGGGTTTAGGTTAGTTTAGTGTAGAGATACTGCGCGGAAACAAGCCCTTCGGCCCACCGAACCCGCACCCACCAGCGATCCTCGCACATTAACACTCTCCTTCACACACTAGGGATAATCTTTACATTGACACCAAGCCAATTAACCTACAAACCTGTACGTCTTTGGAGTTTGGGAGGATACTGAAGGTCTCGGAGAAAACCAACGCCATTGCAGGGAGAATGTACAAACTCTCTACAGAACAGTACCCATGGTAGGGATCAAACCCTGGTCTCTGGCAATGTAGGGTAGCAACTCTACTGCTGCGCCACACGCCCTGGGTGTTTTGGTTTTGTCCCACATCCAAAGACAAGCAGATTTGAAGCTTAATTGGCTTCTATCAATTGCCACGTGCATAGGATATAAAACTAGTGTACGGGTGATCGATGGTCAGCATGGACATGGTGGGCCAAATGGCTTGTTTCCATGCTGTATCTCTAAACTAACCTCTAAACGGGTTAGGGGTTATTTATTTATTTATTTATTTATTTATTTTATTTATTCCGAACAAGTAAAGACATTCAAGACATTAATAGTAACAAAATCAAAATTATCAAACAATTGGACATTACAATCAATATTTACAAGCAATGAAAAGAACAAAAAGCAAATTTCCAATGTCCATCTCTGTGTCTGTACAAGCTCGAAAAGGAGTGAGAGAAGAATAACTTATTAAATCTCACCCCTTTTCCCCAACACTTCTACTATATTTAAAAATCAATTAATTAATAATAATACTACCCCAGGCAATTTCCCATAATACCTACAGACATATATATACATACAACTATTATACACATACAAACTTCATATATGAAGTAACCAAACATAAGTAAACAATTGTAAAGCAATAGATAAACATTAACCCCCACTTGTCAACCATCCCCTCCACCCCTTGAAAATTATTTTTTTATATGTCATTTTAAAATGATTCATGTTTGTACATTGCTTTAATTCCTCGTTCAATTTGTTCCACACTCCTACTCCACAAACCAAAATACAAAAGGTTTTTCTAGTCGTACGGACTCTTTGTTTCTTAAAATTAAATATTCCTCTTAAATTGTAACCGCCCACACACTCGTTAAATAATTTTTGAATGTTTCCAGGTAAATTTTTATTTTTGGCCCTAGACATTATCTGAGCTGTTTTGAATGTAACCAAATCTTCTAATTTTAATAATTGTGACTCTAAAAATAATGGATTCGTATGACCCAGATACTTGGCATTATGCATAATACGAATTGCTCTTTTTTGCATCATGGTTAATGAGTGTATCGAATTTTTATAGTTATTGCCCCAGACTTCTGCACAATAATTTAAGTAGGGTAAGATTAATGAACAATAAAGAATGCGGAGTGTTTTGTAATCCAGAGCCTGCTTGGCTTTGTATAATACAGTGATACTTTTTGACAATTTTAATTTGACATGTTTAATATGTGATTTCCAGCTTATTTTATCGTCAATTATAACCCCAGAAATTTATTTTCATGCACTCGTTCAACTTCCACCCCATTTATCTTTATACTTACTAGTTTATTTATTCTGCAATTACCAAATAACATTATTTTAGTTTTACTCAAATTTAATGAAATTTTATTCCTATCAAACCATATTTTCAATTTACCCATTTATTTTATTATTTTATCCAATAGCTGTTTTAAATTCTCCCCAGAACAAAAAA
Source organism: Leucoraja erinaceus (assembly GCF_028641065.1). Lineage (NCBI taxonomy): Eukaryota > Metazoa > Chordata > Chondrichthyes > Rajiformes > Rajidae > Leucoraja > Leucoraja erinaceus. The sequence continues at coordinate 244,060 of NC_073402.1, read as the reverse complement.
TATTTGTATCATCTGCAAACAAAACCAGCCTCAAGGCATTGGACACATTACAAATACCGTTTATGTACATGATAAATAATTTTGGGCCCAGCACTGACCCCTGTGGTACACCACAAACAATGTCCAAGCATGTAGAATTATGACTACCCAGATTCACAAACTGTTGTCTATTACTTAAGTAGCTTTTTATCCAGTCCAGTACTATTCCTCTGATTCCATACCTTTCCAATTTTGGGGAGAAGGCAGGAGAATGGGGTTAGGAGGGAGAGATAGATCAGCCATGAGTAGACTTGATGGCAAGAATGGCCTAATTCTTCTATTACTTATGACCTTATGAACCTAAATTAGTCACCCTCCAGTCCTCTATAAAATATATTATCAAAATTCTACATTATCAGATTATCAGATAACTAATGGAAATTTTTCAATTAGTAAGTAAGTAAGTAAGTAACTTTTATGTATATAGCACGTTTGAAGTCAACTCGCATTGACACCAAAGTGCTTTACATAAAATAAATAATAAGTTTCCATACAAACCATAGAAAAAGGTAAAAAAAATTAAAAAATGGACACAACATATTATAGAGTTCAACACAAACGTCCCCCCACAGCAGAATCAAAAATTTCCACTGTGGGGAAAGGCACCAGAAAGTTAATTCTTCCAATTAAATGTAAAAATAATTAATTAATCTTCCCATTCCTTACAGGATCTTTTGACAATGGACTTCTGAAAGATAGTTGGGCTTCCTTTTGATGTGCAAAAATATAGTATTGAAGGGTAAAAGACGATCTAATATTTCTTTAAAGCATATTAATCTTCACTAACGTTGGCAAACAACTTTTTGCTTTAGTTTTAAATCTCCATCCCCCCCCCCTCACCTCATAATAATATTCCATTCCAATAACTTTGTTACTAACCAGCCACCAATCCTAAAATAGATATATTGCCTTTCAAACTGTAGTCCCAGAATAATCAGCCTCTCACAGGGACATGTGAATTGTAGTTCAATTGTTAGAAACTTGGTAGCAAGGCTCCGGCCACAGCGATATGATAATGAAAACAGAAATCTGTTTTACTCAAAAAGAGAGAAGGATATACAGTATATTGACCAGGATATAAATATAATCTCCATAATCATCTACAAACTAAATACTATTCAGCAACAAATTCCTTGACTGGTTATTTATTTTTCCCAATCCATTGACTAATCTCAGTTCTCTCCATCAATGAATGAACTGTCTGAACTTGAAGGAAAGGGTGGAAACTGTTCATGCTTACTAGATCTAGTCTCTACATGACTGCAGACCCACCAATGTGATTGACTCTTCAAGTTTCTGAAATGACTGAGCAAGTAATTCTAATGCATCATAACTGTTATAATAAAGCATACAAATGGAGAAGGTTGAGGAATCATGGAACAGCAACCTAGGCTTAGAAACCATGGTACACATCAGTCCTTCCAGCTTAGACAAAGCTGCGCACACACCTCCTGCTATCTTGTCCATTGCATTTGGTGCTCCTAATATGGCCTCCTTTACATCAACGAGATCAAGCGTAGATAAGGTTTTGTCAACCACTTGCACCCTGTCTGCCAAAGCCTGCTGGATCTCTCAGTTACCAACCATTTGAACTTCCCTTCCCATTTCCACACAGACCTTTCTGTCCTTGGCATCCACCATTGTCAGACCGAGGCCATATGACAACTGAAAGAACACCACCTCTATTCTGATTGAATAGCTTACAACCCAATGGTATGAACATTCAATATTCTACCCCAACCCCCTCCTGTTTCCTGTGCCCCTTACCTGCACCCATCTCTCCCACCATCTCCCACAACCCCAGTCACTGTTCTACCCACACCTCCCACTACATCCACTAACATCCTGGTCGATATTTCCTTTTATTCCCTCTTCCCCCTATTCCCATCCATATCCCTCCATTCGGCTTTACATTTCACTACTCTTCTTTCCTATCTGGCACCGAGAGGGTACGTAAAATGAGGAAGGGTTAGTTAGCAGTCTTGCTGTGCGTGGCCCCTTGGGCAAGAGTGACCATAATTTGGTTGAGTTCTTCATTAGGATGGAGAGTGACATTGTTAATTCAGAAACAAGGGTCCTGAACTTAAAGAAAGGTGAATTTGAGGGTATGAGATGTGAATTGGCCAAGATAGACTGGCAATTAATTCTAAAAGGGTTGACGGTGGATATGCAATGAAAGACATTTAAAAACTGCATGGATGAACTACAACACTTGTTCATCCCAGTTTGGCAAAAGAATAAATCAGAGAAGGTAGTGCATCCGTGGATAACAAGGGAAATCAGGGATAGTATCAAAACAAAAGATGAAGCGTACAAATTAGCCAGAACAAGCAGCCTACCAGAGGACTGGGAGAAATTCAGAGTCCAGCAGAGGAGGACAAAAGGCTTAATTAGGAAAGGGAAATAGATTATGAAAGAAAACTGGCAGGGAACATAATCACTGACTGCAAAAGTTTTTATAGATATGTGAAGAGGAAAAGATTAGTTAAAACAAATGTAGGTCCCTTGCCGTCAGAAACAGGCAAATTGATCATGGGGAACAAGGACATGGCAGACCAATTGAATAACTACTTTGGTTCTGTCTTTACTAAGGAAGACATAAGTAATCTGCCGGAAATAGCAAGGGACCGGGGGGTTAAATGAGATGGAGGAACTGAGTGAAATCCAGTTTAGCCGGGAAGTGGTGTCAGGTAAATTGAATGGATTAAAGGCCGATAAATCCCCAGGGCCAGATAAGTTGCATCCCAGAATACTTAAGGAAGTAGCCACAGAAATAGTGGATGCATTAGTGATAATTTTTCAAAACTCTTTAGATTCTGCAATAGTTCCTGAGGACTGGAGGGTAGCTAATGTAACCCCACTTTTTAAAATACAATACAATACAATTTATTTGTTGTCATTTGAACCCAGAGGTTCAAACGAAATTTGGTTTCTGCAGTCATACAAACAAGAAGAAGAACCAAGACACAACACAATTTACACGAACATCCATCACAGTGAATCTCCTCCTCACTGTGATGGAAGGAAAAGTCTTATCTCTCCCCTGCACTCCTCGTTCTCCTCCCGAAGTCAGAGTCAAAGACCCCGGCGGGCGATGGTAAATAAGTTCCGCGGCAATTATAAAGCCGAGCCGGGTGATGCAATGCCCTGCTCCGGGTCTTAGTGTTGGAGCCCCAGCGTGCGCTACCAAGTCCCGCGGCCAATTAAAGCCGCGCCGGGTGATGTAAGGCCCCACTCCAGGTCATCCTCAACCCCGCAACTCGGGCGGGAGAAGTCGCCATTGCGGAAGCCCCGAAAAGCGGTCTTCCAGCAGGGACCCGCGGGCTCCTGGTGTCACCGTCCAGCGGTCTGGCGGCTGGAGCCTCCAAATCTTCTGGGTCGGGTCACAGCAGCGCACCGCCACCGTTCCTCCTGCTCCGAACTCGGCCAGCTCCGGGATGGTGAGTAGTCCGCAGCTCCGCGACTGGAGCCCCAGGTCATTCCGGTTGGAGGCCGCTCCACGGTGCTCAGCCCCAACGACAACGGAGACCCGACAGAGAAAAGGTCGGGTTCTCCATGCAGGGAAAAGATTTTAAAAAGTTCCCCTCCCCCTCCCCCGCCCCCCACACCCATACCCAGTTTAAAAAAAAAAAAAAAACTACATACAAACGAGACAAAAAATAAAAAAACGACCGACGGGCTGCAGAGGCCGCTGCGACGTGAGTTGCGCCGCGCACCCGAAAAGGGAGGGAGAGAGAAAACGGGGAATTACAGACCAGTTAGTCCAACATCAGTGGTGGGAAAAATTCTGGAGTCAGTTATTAAAGATGGGATAGCAACACATTTGGAAAGTGGTGAATTCATTGGACAAAGTCAGCATGGATTTATGAAAGGTAAATCATGTCTGACGAATCTTATAGAATTTTTCGAGGATGTAACTAGTAGAATTGATAAGGGAGAACCAGTGGATGTGTTATATCTGGACTTCCAGAAGGCTTTCGACAAGGTCCCACATAAGAGATTAGTATACAAACTTAAAGCACACGGTATTGGGGGTTCAGTATTGATGTGGATAGAGAACTGGCTGGCAGGCAGGAAGCAAAGAGTTGGAGTAAACGGGTCCTTTTCAGAATGGCAGGCAGTGACTAGTGGGGTACCGCAAGGCTCTGTGCTGGGTCCTCAGCTGTTTACAATATATATTAATGATCTGGATGAGGGAATTGAATGCAACATCTCCAAGTTTGCGGATGACACTAAGCTGGGGGGCAGTGTTAGCCGTGAGGAGGATGCTAAGAGGCTGCAAGGTGACTTGGATAGGTTGGGTGAGTGGGAAAATGCATGGCAGATGCAGTATAATGTGGATAAATGTGAGGTTATCCACTTTGGTGGCAAAAACAGGATAGTAGACTATAATCTGAATGGTAGCCGATTAGGAAAAGGGGAGATGCAACGAGACCTGGGTGTCATGGTACACCAGTCATTCAAAGTAGGAATGCAGGTGCAGCAGGCGGTGAAGAAAGCAAATGGTATGTTAGCATTCATAGCAAAAGGATTTGAGTATAAGAGCAGGGAGGTTCTACTGCAGTTGTACAGGGTCTTGGTGAGACCACACCTGGAGTATTGCATACAGTTTTGGTCTCCCAATCTGAGGAAAGACATTCTTGCCACAGAGAAGGTTCACCAGACTGATTCCTGGGATGGCAGGACTTTCATATGAAGAAAGACTGGATAGACTCGGCTTGTACACGCTAGAATTCAGAAGATTGAGAAAATTACAAAATTCTTAAGGTGTTGGACAGGCTAGATGCAGGAAGATTATTCCCGATGTTGGGGAAGTCCAGAACTAGGGGTCACAGTTTAAGGATAAGAGCGAAGTCTTTTAGGACCGTGATGAGAAAATCATTTTTTACACAGAGAGTGGTGAATCTGTGGAATTCTCTGCCACAGAAGGTAGTGGAGGCTAGTTCATTGACTATATTTAAGAAGGAGTTAGATGTGGCCCTTGTGGCTAAAAGGATCAGGGGGTATGGAGAGAAGGCAGGGATGGGATACTGAGTTGGATGATCAGCCATGATCGTATCGAATGGCCGTGCAGGCTTGAAAGGCCGAATGGCCTACTCCTGCACCTATTTTCAATGTTTCTATGTAAAATTGGAGAATTCAATTAGGCCACATGAAAACTGGGGGAACAGTATTTCATATTCAGCTTGGGTAGCTTACAACCCAACAGTATGAAGTTAGAATTCTCCAATTTTAGGTAATCTCTCACAAGCCCTACCCCCACCCCAAACTCACCCTCCTCTCTTTCCCCACCCTCCTCTCCCCTCTGTGTCCCACCTATTCTTCACCTCCACCCAATACCTGACCCTCCGCTCCCCCAAATAAATTCCTCCATCCGCTTTCCAATCCGCAATGCTTTAAAAACATACGCAAGATGCTATAGTAACTCAAAGGCCCAGGCAGTATCTCTGGAGAAAATGAATTGGTGACTTTTAGGTTCGGGTCCCAGCCCAGAGATGCCTGACCTACTGAGTTACTCCAGCATCTTGTGTCTATCTTGGGTATAAACCAGCATCTGCAGTTCCTTTTTAATTCTACAATTCTTCAAACTTGTCTCACACCTTCCTTTCATATCTCTGGCCTTTGTTCCACCCATTTGTTGTGTTGATCTATTACCTGCACTGTCTGTCCTACCTCTCACCCTTCCCCGCTCTCTTCTCCCCAACCCCAATCAGTCTGAAGAAGGGTCTCGACATGAAACGTCATCTATCCATGTTCTTCAGGGATGCTGCTGACCAGCCAAGTTACTCTAGCACTGTGGCTATCTCTCCTTGCATCCCATACAATCTAATTGTAATTGTAATTGTAATTGTAATTAATTTATCAGCCAAGTATGTAAATACATACAAGGAATTTGATTTGCCATACAGTCATACCAAAAAAAGCAGCAAAACACACATAACAAATAGCATAAACATCCACTGCGATGGAAGGCAATAACGTATTATCTTCATCCCTCCTTTTCTCCTGCCATCGTGGAAGTCGAACCATCCGCAGCCGACGATCGAAACTCCAGGGTCGGGGCGATCGTAGCTCTCATGATTGGGGCAGTCGAAGCTCCTGCGGTTGGAGCTCCCAAAGTCAATCCCCAGCAAGAGGCCGCTTGATCAAACAGGTATGAACAGTCTGACAAAGGGCCTACATCTGGAAACTTTAACTATTTGCCTTTGCACGGATTTGCGCGACGTGCCGAGGGTTTATGGCAGTTTCTGTTTTATTTCATGTTTTCTATGCAGATTGGAAAATATGTGTCCCCTAGTCGACATAAATAAAAAAATGGATGTTTTCTTTATTGTTACATTCGTTATTTGAGGGGGGGGGGGTTTAAATTAGCTAGGGTTTTTTCCTACATTTCAACAGCAATATTAACAAAAGGTATAAATCACTTTATTGACTAATATGGTTTTGAATGTCATGCGTTGTAAAATAGCTGAATAATAGAGTAGGTCTTGCAAAAGTGCCAATCATTTTTATAAATAGATTTTGATCTTCAAAACTGAAAACATTATTAGAATATGACATGAGAAATTCCAATGCAAATGCATAATTGTAGATTTGGTAAAATGGGGCAAGAAGGCCTAATAGGGTGGCACAGCGGTGCAGTGGTGGAGCTGCTGCGAGCACCTGAATCATCGAATCGATCCTGACTACGGGTGCTGTCTGTACAGAGTTTGCATGTTCTCCCAGTGACCTGCGTGGGTTTTCTTCAGGTACTCTGATTTCCTCCCACACTCCAAAGACGTATAGGTTTGTAGGTTGGTTGGCCAATAAAAATGTAAATGTCCCTAGTGTGTGGGAGTGTTAGATTCTGGGGATCGCTGGTCAGCATGAACTCGAAGGGCCTGTTTCCATGTTGTATCTCTCTAAATAATAAAGCTAGCAATGAACTAGTGTCAGCTTTATTTCATTTTTACTGATCCTTAGTAGCACGTACAGAAAAATATAATTGGATGGAATCTTTTACGGCTGAAATTACTTAAATGTCAAACTCAGTTTCAAATATTGGTTCATTTTTCTGCCAGAGGCACATGTTAATCTGTATAAGCTGATCTGTTGCAGTAGGAAGCTGCAGGATAAATTATATTTAGAGCTTGGAGAAGTCTCTTATGTAAAGAACTAAATATAGAAGGACATCTTTATCCCTTTAACGTTGTGAGGGTTCCAAGTTCTGTACTTCTCCTCATGATTCCTTTAAAGATTGATTTACATCTTTCATGCATAGCGGATGAAAAACGTTCAAATATGTTTTCTGAGAAAGTTATCACTGCACCATCCCTTTTTCAGAATATTGGGAAAGGATTTATAAAAGACAATCCAACTTCCTGACCCAGCTTTCAATCCACAACAGTTGGCTCAGTTCTGAGTATTTGATCTCCTGAACCCCAGCTTCAATTTTTCTCACCATTACTCTTTGTCAGTGCTGATCTACAGCACAGGCTCTTTATTAATGAGGGCTGTGACTGAGTATCTAAAACGTCTAAGATCCCACTGTTCAATGCTAGGGTTAGGATCCTCATCCATCATCAGCTGCATAATTATAAGGGAGAGGCATAACAAAAAAGAGATTAAAAAAACATGGGCAAATTTAGGGACGGATGCTTTATGGAAAATCCATCTCCCTCATTCAAAAATTATCAAAATGAGTTCCATAAGGCAACAATAAGTCAGTTTAATCACAGCTGTCATGTAAATGCTGCTCTTGGTTCTTCTGCTAGCAGGAAGTAACTTGAGGTTATGTAGAGTAGTACAGAGGAATCTGTTTGGCACATTTGAGCTTGATTTCAGGCTTGCCACAAATGTACCATTGTACGCACGCATTCGATTACATTATGGTGTGATATTGTAGGTAGTTACATATATCCAACTGGTTTTCAATTAAAAACAAAATAACAAAAGTAAAACAATGTAAATAATTTTTAAGAAAGAACTGCAGATGCTGGAAAAAACGAAGGTAGACAAAAAAGCTGAAGAAACTCAACAGATGAGGCAGCATCTATGGAGCGAAGGAATAGGCGACATTTCGGGTCGAGACCCTTCTTCAGTCTGAAGAAGGGTCTCGACCAGAAATGTCACCTATTCCTTCACTCCAAAGATGCTGCCTCACTCGCTGAGTTTCTCCAGCTTTTTTTGTCTACCTTAAATAATCTTTAAGATTTACAAGTTTCAAGTACTATATTTTAAATGTTCCAACTCTGGGCAAATTATCTGTAATCTGTATTACTAAACATGTACAGTTCATCTTCATCCTAATTGTTCAACAAATATTCATGTGGCATTTATCTCTAGAATCATTGGGAGTGTCATTTTTTTAATGTTCTTTTGCAATTTTCTGAGTAAAAATATGCGATAACTATTTCCAATTCACAATCCCCATTGTTTTTAATATAAGATAGTTATTAATGAATATGATATATAGTTGGGATCACGGAGACATGGCTCCAGGGTGACCAAGGCTGGGAGCTGAACATCCAGGGATATTCAATATTCAGGAGGGATAGACAGAAAGGAAAAGGAGGTGGGGTAGCGTTGCTGATTAGAGAGGAGATTAACGCAATAGAAAGGAAGGATATTAGCTTGGAGGGTGTGGAATCGATATGGGTAGAGCTGCGAAACACTAAGGGGCAGAAAACGCTAGTGTGAGTTGTGTACAGGCCACCTAACAGTAGTAGTGGAGTTGGGGATGGCATCAAACAGGAAATTAGAAATGCGTGCAACAAAGGTAAAACAGTAATAATGGGCGACTTCAATCTACATATAGATTGGGTGAATCAAATTGGCAAGGGTGCTGAGGAAGAGGATTTCTTGGAATGTATGGAGGATAATTTTCTAAACCACCATGTAGAGGAACCAACGAGAGAGCAGGCTATTTTAGACTGGGTATTGAGTAATGAGGAAGGGTCCGTTAACAGTCTTGTTGTACGTGACCCCTTGGGCAAGAGTGACCATAATATGGTTGAGTTATTCATTAGGATGTAGAGTGACATAGTTAATTCAGAATCAAGGGTTCTGAACTTAAAGAAAGGTAACTTTGTGGGTATGAATTGGCCAAGATAGACTGGCAATTGATTCATAAAGGGTTTATGGTGGATATGCAATGGAAGGCATTTAAAGACCGCATGGATGAACTACAACAATTGTTCATCCCAGTTTGGCAAAAGAATAAATCAGGGAAGGTAGTGCATCCGTGGATAACAAGGGAGATCAGGGATAGTATCAAAACAAAAGATGAAGCTTACAAATTAGCCAGAAAAAGCAGCCAACCAGAGGACTGGGAGAAATTCAGTCCAGCAGAGGAAGAAAAAGGGCTTAATTAGTGCAAAAACTTTTATAGATACTGTATGTGAAGAGAAAAAGATTAGTTAAAACAAATGTCTGGAGAGAGCATCAGGTTTGCCATTTTTGGCACCAGGGCGGTAAGAAAGTAAAAAATCAAATCGATTAAAGAAGAGAGCCCACCTTGCTTGGCGCGAGTTGGGGCGTTTGGCTGATTTGATGTATTCCAGGTTCTTGTGGTCTGTCCAAACGAGAAACGGCTGCTTGGTACCCTCCAACCAATGTCTCCATTCCTCCAAGGTTGTTTTAACCGCTAACAGTTCACGGTTACCCACATCGTAATTTCTCTCAGCAGGAGAAAGCTTTCATGAGAGGAAAGCGCAGAGATGCAGTCGACCATCTGTAGAGGATTTCTGGGAGATGCCCACACCCAAGGCTTCCACCTCAACCACGAACTGGAGTGACGGGTCAGGGTAAACCAGGATGGGGGCCGAGGAGAGCCTCATAAATGCAGTTTCTGCTTGAGAGGACCAAGAGAAAGGCACGTGGGGTGAGGTAAGAGCATGGAGTGGTGCAGCAGTGACACTAAAGTTCCGGATAAACTTCCTATGAAAATTAGCAAACCCAAGGAACCCCTGTAGTCGCTTACGACTGGAGGGTGTAGGCCAGGTGGCCATAGCACTGACCTTGCTCGGGTCCATCTGTATACCAGCAGGTGATACAACATAACCAAGGAATTGAACAGTGTTAGCATGAAATTCACATTTCACAAACAGATCCTTCAGGAGCAAACATTCCAGCACCTGGTGTACATGCTGCACATGGGAAGTCTCGTCTGGAGAAAAAAATCAAAATGTCATCAAGGTGCACAAACACAAATCTGTTCAGCATGTCCCGTAATACATCATTAACCATGCCTTGAAAAACTGCTGGAGCATTAGTAAGACCAAACAGCATGACCAAATATTCATAATGACCACTGGATGGTACAGAGAAAGGTTGAAAGGTTGAATAAGTTAGGTCTTTATTCTCTGGAGCGCAGAAGGTTAAGGGGGGACGATAGAGGTCTTTAAAATGATGAGAGGGATAGACAGAGTTGATGTGGATAAGCTTTTCCCATTGAAAGTAGGGAAGATTCAAACAAGAGGACATGACTTCAGAATTAAGGGACAGAAGTTTAGGGGTAACATGAAGGGGAACTTCTTTACTCGGAGAGTGGTAGCTATGTGGAATGAGGTTCCAGTGGAAGTGGTGGAGGCAGGTTCGATTTTATCATTTAAAAATAAATTGGATAAGTATATGGATGGGAAAGGAATGGAGGGTTATGGTCTGAGTGCAGGAAGATTGGCCTAGAGGAAAAAAAGTGTTTGGCATGGGCGTGTAGGGCCGAGATGGCCTGTTTCCGTGCTGTAATTGTTATATGTTATATGGTTATATTCGATTTACAGGCCTGCACTGAATGACCTTTTAGGTAAATTCTCAGATTTTCTTTGTTAAAATTTGACTGCTCAATGCCTCCCTATTAAAATTGTCTTTTTTTTAATATCAACAGCAAAGGGTCATCAAGAGGCAGTGAACAGCAGAACACAACAAGAGACGCAACAAGAAAGAACTTAATAAATCTCATCTTTAATATTTAAATTGTTGTTATATTTTAAGTCATTCACATTTTAAACTTTAATAAATCCTTTTTCCACTTGCCATGCTGCGTGTTCTTCATCACAATGGGAACCTAATAGGCAGGAATGGATGCGCTGTCGGAGAGCCACTAAGAGTGCATGGGGGGGGGGAGGTTGAGGGGAGATGGACTGAATGCGTGTGGGTGAGGGAAATGGCAAGGAGCAGAGTGGGAGGTGAAGGGAGCAGGGGTGACTGAGTGAACTACCACCACACCCGCCGTGAGTGACTGGACTGCCAGCACACCATCCATGAGTAAGTGAACTGCCAGCCCACCAGCTGTAAGTGACTGAAGTGTCAGCCCACCAGCCATGGCTTAGTGAACTGCAAGTCCAAGAATCCATTCAGTCCACAATGTCCATACTAGCCCTCTGGGAAACAGTCCCTTCAGCCACAACACCCATACTAGTGCTCCAGAGATCCACGCAAGGATAGACTTTCCTCCTTCATTAATGTGATCTGCAAAAAAAGATAAGAATGTCTAAAATTGGTTGTCCACCCTCTCCCCCTTCTCTCTCACACAGTCTGTCACTTGTTTTTGGCAGAATTTCTGGCAGTTTCTCACCTGCCAGCCCACCAGGCCTGAGTTACTGAGCTGCCAGCATGCCATGTCTGAGTGACTGAGCTGCCTGGCCTGAGTGACTGAGCTGCCTGGCCTGAGTGATTGAGCTGCCAGCAAAATAATCCATTTGGCCCACAATGTCCATACTAGCCCTTTGGAAACGAATCCCTTCGACCCACAACACCCATACTAGCGCTCCAGAATGCCCCCCCCCCCCACCCCACCCCACTGACCAGGCACTGGAATTCGTGTAGAGGTGGAATATTGCATTGGGGGACCAGTCCTCCCGTGTGAAGCTTAGACCCAATGGGTCCCACTTAGTCTAGTATGTTCCTAAAAAATAACTCTAAGAAGTAGATCTCACCACAATCTCTCTGATATTTCTCATTTCTAACCTGTATGGTTACTTCAACACAAGTGCCTCATCACACAAGCTGAAGGATGAACATCGGCCTGGAATTCTGTTTAGATGCTTGATATTCAAGATAAAGACAAAAGGGTGGCATGTAGCTGTATTCTCAAGTACAACGTTGTGCAAAAGGTGCCCATTGGCCCAAAAATCATCGACAAAAGGTTTAATGTTCATGAGTAATATAAACGTAAATTTGTGAAACAGAGTCTTTGATCTAATGCAACCTGGTCCCAATCATCCTCAAGCCCAAAAAAAACATTTCTTTCTGCACAGAGTAGTGTTTATTCATCTGGTGCTTAATATTATGCTCATGCTTGTGTAGCGACTTCATACCCATGTGGTTTTCATACCCTTGTGGTTTGTTTAATACAATCTCCTCATTACTCCTAGTGTACAGATAAGCCCTTTAGTCTCTCTGACTGCGGAGTTGTATCTCAGCTCTCGCCTCTCCACTCTCTAGTGACGCTGCTCGCTACGAGGCAATGGGAACAAGCTGTACATAAAACCACGTGGGCATGAAGTCGCTGCAGATGTCTTCAATTGGCTGGACATGCTCCTCCCTGTAGCATTAGCAATTAAAACACCATTTTAGCTGCATTAACAAAACCCCCTTGTTTCTGTCCAGATTATGCCCTGAAATTCCTGCCATTGCTGTTCCACCGTCATTCCTGCTAGGATCCCCATCCAGTCTACCTTGGCCAGCTCCCCTCTCATGCCTTCATAGTCCCCTTTGTTCAACTGCATCAGTGACACTTCCAATTTAACCTTCTCCTTCTCAAATTGCAGATTAAAACTAATCATATTATGATCACTACCTCCAAGCGGTTCCTTTACCTCGAGTTCTCATCTCAAATCTGGTTCATTAGACAACACCAAAACCAGAATTGCCTTTTCTCTTGTCGGCTCCATTACAGGCTGCTCTAAGAATCCATCTCGGAGGCACTCTACAAACTCTCTTTCTTGGGGTCCTGAACCAACCTGATTTTCCCAGTCTACCTGCATATTGAAATCCCCCATCACCACAGTGGCATTACCTTTGTTACATGCCAGTTTTAACTCCTGCTTACATTTACACCCTACATCTGGGCTACTATTTGGGGGTCTGTAGATAACACCAATTAGAGTCTTCTTGCCTTTACAATTCCTCAACTCAATCTGCTGTGACTCTACCTCGTCAGTCGTAGAAACATAGAAAATAGGTGCAGGAGTAGGCCATTCGGCCCTTTGAGCCTGCACCGCCATTCAATATGATAATGGCTGATTATCCAACTCAGTATCCTGTACCTGGCTTCTCTCCATACCCCCTGATCCCTTTAGCCACAAGGGCCACATCTAACTCCCTCTTAAATATAGCCAATGAACTGGCCTCAACTACATTCAGTGGCAGAGAATTCCAGAGATTCACCACTGCGTGAAAAATGTTTTTCTCATCTCGGTCCTAAAAGATTTCCCCCTTATCCTTAAACTGTGACCCCCTAGTTCTGGACTTCCCCAACATTGGGAACAATCTTTCTGCATCTAGCCTGTCCAACCCCTTAAGAATTCTGTAAGTTTCTATAAGATCTTCTCAATCTTCTAAATTCTAGCGAGTACAAGCCGAATCTATCCAGTCTTTCTTCATATGAAAGTCCTGACATCCCAGGAATCAGTCTGGTGAACATTCTCTGTACTCCCTCTATGGCAAGAATGTCTTTCCTCAGATTAAGAGACCAAAGCTGTACGCAATATTCCAGGTGTGGTCTCACCAAGGCCCTGTACAACTGTAGGAAGACAAGTCCCTATGTCTTCCTTTGCAAGGGACTGAATTCCATCCCCCACCAGCAGAGCTACCCCCCCCCCCTCCTCTGCCCACCTGCCTGTCCTTTCTATAGGATGTATAACCCTGAATATTAAGTTCCCAGGCCCGATCCTCCTGCCGGGGGTGGAGGGGGCAGGACTATAAAACCCCGGATGTTTGGACGTGAGTCAGTCACTCTGGAAGATCACAAGGGAGAGGTCACAACTGTGATTCTAAGCTGTGAATCAACTTAACTGTGAGTCTACAATGTATTTGCAATAAATGATTTGTTCGCCCTTAATAAAAATGAAATGTTTTTGATTAATTTTGAAAAAAAATGGTACCAAAACCAGAATGGATTATCTTCGGAATATCGGAAGGTAACCCTGAATTAAACGTGTTTCAGAAGAATTTATTTAATTACGGGCTAATAATGGGAAAAAAGCTTATACTTAAATTCTGGAAAAATGCGCCCACACCAACAATAAAAATGTGGATATCAAATATGTTTGAAACATTACATCTGGAAGAGATGAGATTCCTCTTAGCAGGTAAAGCAGACCAATTCCAAAAGACGTGGTCTATGTTTCTGGACCTATTACAAGTATGAGGTGCAATAGTAATTAAAAAAAAAACAAATATATAAATAAGTGGTATCAGGACCTGGTAACGGGAGGTAAAACAACAAAAACAGACTTGGTTGGTAGTCCCCTTTCTGCGGAGTTTAATGTTATAATAGAGCGATTGTTTCTATTTTCTCTTTCTTTCTTTTCTAGGGTCTATTTTCTCACTTTACTTCCTTCTCTAACTTCTTTTCTAAGGGGCTTTCTTTTCCCAACACTCTTGCACTTCACGACTCTCGCGCACTTTCTTTACTTTCCTTACTTCTACCTTTTTCTTAAAGCTCAAAAAAAATGAAGCGGTACAAAAAATGTATTAAGATATATGTGTTGTGTAGGATTGTAATTTACCGTACTTCTAAAAAAAATAAAATTTTAAAAAAATGTAAAAAAATAAATAAAAATGAAATTAGTTGTTTGGCCTGCCCTGTGCTTGAAACTGCAATGGAAATGGAAATCGAATGAAAATACAATGAGCTGTTTGGCCTGCCCTGTACTTGAAACTACAGTGGAAATGAAAATGAAATGTAAATGCAATTACCTGTTTGGCCTGCCCTGTGCTTGAAACTGCAGTGGAAATGGAAATGAAATGAAAATGCAATGAGCTGTTTGGCCTGTCCTGTGCTTGAAACTGCAATGAAAATGGAAATGAAATGTAAATGCAATGAGCTGTTTGGCCTGGCCTGTGCTTGAAACTGCAATAAGAAATTGAAATTAAATGAAAATGCAATGAGCTGTTTGGACTGCCTGAAACCACTAATTTCGGCCCACAAGGCCCCTATTAGCCGAGAAACCAGTCCCTTTTGCCCAAAATGCCCGTATTAGTCCAGGAGGAGCATTTTGGTCCAGAAGGCCTGTGTCAGGCCGGGAAAAGTCCAAGAAAAGTGCCTGTCACTAGGATTTCACTCAGATTTTTTTAAAAAGGAGCCCCTTTGGCCCATCAGGCCTGTACTGGCCCAGGAGGAATCCCTTCCGCCCATCAGTAAGTATTCCCCCTGCAAGTATTAAACTTCACCTCAGTATATTTCTCTCTTTCTTCATTGGCTCCCTGTGAGATCCAGGCCAGGATAGACATTCCTCCTTCATTGCTGTGATCTGCAGAAAATTATGAAAACATCTAAAATTGATTCTCCACCTTCTCATCCTTCCCTCTCACAGAGTCTCTCACCTGTTTTGGGCAGAAATTCTGGCAGTTTCTGAGCTGCCATACCACCAGGACTGAGTGCCTGAGCTGGCAGTCCACCAGGCCTGTGACTGAGCTGCCAGCTCACCAGGCCTGAGTGACTGAGTTGCCAGCCCACCAGGCCTGAGTGACTGAGCTGCCAACCCACCAGGCCTGAGTGACTGAGCTGCCAGCCCACGAGGCCTGAGTAACTGAGCTGCCAGCCCACCAGGCCCGAGTGACTGAGCTGCCAGCCCACCAGGCCCGAGTGACTGAGCTGCCAGTCCACCAGGCCTGAGTGATTGATTGAGCTGACAGCCCAAGAATCCATTCAGTCCATTATGTCCATACTAGCCCTCTGGAAAACAGTCCCTTTGGCCCACAACACCCATACTAGATCCCCAGAAAGCCCCCTCCCCCCCTACTGCCCACCAATATTGGAGTTGGTGGTAAGGTAGAATATTGCGTTGGGAGACCAGCCCCAATGCGTCTCACTTAGTCCAGTATACAATTACGAGAGGCATAGATTGGATAGACAGTCAGCGCCTTTTTCCCCAGAGTGGAATTGTCAACACTAGAGAGCGTAGCTATAAGGTGGGAGGGTGAAACTTTAATAGAGTTAAGCAGGGCATTTTTTTACACAGTATGGTGGAGGCCTAAAACGCATTGCCAGAGGTGGCAATTGAGGCCGTTACAATAGTGGCATTTTAGATAGGCACATGGAAGTGTTGGAAGAGGGGGATACTAGACTAAGTGGAACCTGTTGGGTCCCATTCACATGGGAGGCCTGAACCCCCAATGCAACCCATTCCCCAACGCAATAATCCACCACTCACCCGTTCCCTCAATGCAACCCGATCCCCAATGCAATATTCCACCACTCTTCCATAGCCCCTAAATGCACAGGCGCGGCTGACGGGTTCCCATGGTTAAGCCCCTGATCCCCCCTACTCCTCTCACCCCTCCCCCCACTGCACATCTTGTCCTTCCCCCCACGCACTCACTCCATCACCCTCAAACTCCCCATCCACTCTTAGCGGCTATCTGGTGGCGCAGCCATCCCCGCCCATTGGATTCTCTGTGACGTAGAACACGCAATTATTATTGCGCAGGTGCAGCTGACAGGCAGGGCAAGTGGAAAAGGGATTTATTAAAGTTGAAAATGTGAATAACTCTTAAAATATAATAACAATTTAAACAATAAAGATGAGTTATTTAGTCCATTCTTTCGTTGCGCCTCGTGTTCTGCAGCCGGAGGAGGGGCACGGCTTCAGGCAGGGCTGTCGGGGAGCGGTGGGGAGAGAGGGGGGCAGATTCAGGCGGGTGCTGTCGGGGGCCGGTGGGAGTGGGGGGAGCATCCTGCAGCTGGGGGAGGGGCATAGCTTATAACCATATAACCATATAACAATTACAGCACGGAAACAGGCCATCTCGGCCCTTCTAGACCGTGCCGAGCACTTATTCTCCCCTAGTCCCATCTACCTGCACTCATACCATAACCCTCCATTCCTTTCCCGTCCATATACAGTGGCTTGCAAAAGTTTTCATACCCCTTGAACTTTTCCACATTTTGTCACGTTACAACCACAAACGTAAATGTATTTTATTGGGATTTTATGTGAGAGACCAACACAAAGAGGTGCATAATTGTGAAGTGGAAGGAAAATGATACATGGTTTTCAAATTTTTTTACAAATAAAAAACTGAAAAGTGTGGTGTGCAAAAGTATTCAGCCCCCCTGAGTCAATACTTTGTAGAACCACCTTTCGCTGCAATTACAGCTGCAAGTCTTTTGGGGTATGTCTCTACCAGCTTTGCACATCTCGAGAATGACATTTTTGCCCATTCTTCTTTGCAAAATAGCTCAAGCTCAGTCAGATTGGATGGAGAGCGTCTGTGAACAGCAATTTTCAAGTCTTGCAAGAGATTCTCAATTGGACTTAGGTCTGGACTTTGACTGGGCCATTCTAACAGATGAATATGCTTTGATCTAAACCATTACATTGTAGCTCCGGCTGTATGTTTAGGGTCGTTGTCCTGCTGGAAGGTGAACCTCCGCCCCAGTCTCAAGTCTTTTGCAGACTGTAACAGGTTTTCTTCCAAGATTGCCCTGTATTTGGCTCCATCCATCTTCCCATCAACTCTGACCAGCTTCCCTGTCCCTGCTGAAGAAAAGCATCCCCACAGCATGATGCTGCCACCACTATGTTTCACAGTGGGGATGGTGTGTTCAGGGTGATGTGCAGTGTTAGTTTTCCGCCACACATAGCGTTTTGCATTTAGGTCAAAAATTTCAATTTTGGTCTCATCTGACCAGAGCACCTTCCTCCACATGTTTGCTGTGTCCCCCACATGGTTTGAGGCAAACTGCAAATGGGACTTCTTATGGGTTTTTTTCAACAATGGCTTTCTTCTTGTCACTCTTCCATAAAGGCCCAATTTGTGGAGTGCACGACTAATAGTTGTCCTGTGGACAGATTCTCCCACCTGAGCTGTGGATCTCAGCAGCTCCTCCAGAGTTACCATGGGCCTCTTGGCTGCTTCCCTGATCAATGCTCTCCTTGCCTGGCCTGTTAGTTTTGGTGGACGGCCATGTCTTGGTAGGTTTGCAGTTGTGCCATACTCTTTCCATTTTCGGATGATGGATTGAACAGTGTTCCGTGAGATGTTCAAAGCTTGGGATATTTTTTTATAACCTAACCCTGCTTTAAACTTCTCCACAACTTTATCCCTGACCTGTCTGGCGTGTTCCTCGGGCTTCATGATGCTGTTTGTTCACTAATGTTCTCTAACAAACCTCTGAGGCCTTCACAGAACAGCTATATTTAAACTGAGATTAGTTTACACACAATTGGGCTCTATTTACTAATTAGGTGACTTCTGAAGGCAATTGGTTGCACTGGATTTTAATTAGGGGTATCAGAGTAAAGGGGGCTGAATACTTTTGCATCCCACACTTTTCAGTTTTTTAATTTGTACAAAATTTTGAAAACCATGTATCATTTTCCTTCCACTTCACAATTATGCGCCACTTTGTGTTGGTCTATCACATAAAATCCCAATAAAATACATTTACGTTTGTGGTTGTAACGTGACAAAATGTGGAAAAGCTCAAGGGGTATGAATACTTTTGCAAGCCACTGTAACAATCCAATTTATTTTTAAATGATAAAATCGAACCTGCCTCCACCACCTCCACTGGAAGCTCATTCCACACAGCTACCATTCTCTGAGTAAAGAAGTTCCCCCTCATGTTACCCCTACACTTCTGTCCCTTAATTCTGAAGTTATGTGCTCTTGTTTGAATCTTCCCTATTCTCAAAGGGAAAAGCTTGTCCACATCAACTCTGTCTATCCCTCTCATCATTTTAAAGACCTCTATCAAGTCCCCCCTTAACCTTCTGCGCTCCAAAGAATAAAGACCTAACTTATTCAACCTTTCTCTGTAACTAAGTTGTTGAAACCCTGGCAACATTCTAGTAAATCTCCTCTGTACT
Source organism: Leucoraja erinaceus (assembly GCF_028641065.1). Lineage (NCBI taxonomy): Eukaryota > Metazoa > Chordata > Chondrichthyes > Rajiformes > Rajidae > Leucoraja > Leucoraja erinaceus. The sequence continues at coordinate 225,002 of NC_073402.1, read as the reverse complement.
CTCTCTATTTTGTTGACATCCTTCCTATAATTGGGCGACCAAAATTGTACACCGTACTCCAGATTTGGTCTCACCAATGCCTTGTACAATTTTAACATTACATCCCAGCTTCTATACTCAATGCTCTGATTTATAAAGGCTAGCATACCAAAAGCTTTCTTTACCACCCTATCTATATGAGATTCTACCTTCAAGGAACTATGCACGGTTATTCCCAGATCCCTCTGTTCAACTGTATTCTTCAATTCCCTACCATTTACCATGTACGTCCTATTTTGATTTGTCCTGCTAAGGAGTAGCACCTCACATTTATCAGCATTAAACTCCATCTGCCATCTTTCAGCCCATTCTTCCAAATGGCCTAAATCACTCTGTAGACTTTGGAAATCCTCTTCATTATCCACAACACCCCCTATCTTGGTATCATCTGCATACTTACTAATCCAATTTACCACACCTTCATCCAGATCATTGATGTACATGACAAACAACAAAGGACCCAACACCGTTCCCTGAGGCACCCCACTAGTCACCTGCCTCCAACCCGACAAACAACCATCCACCATTACCCTCTGGCTTCTCCCATTCAGCCACTGTTGAATCCATCTTGCTACTCCTGCATTTATACTCAACAGTTGAACGTTCTTAAACAACCTTCCATGAGGAACCTTGTCAAAGGCCTTACTAAAGTCTATATAGACAACATCCACTGCTTTACCCTCGTCAATTTCCCTAGTAACCTCTTCAAAAAATTCAAGAAGATTAGTCAAACATGACCTTCCAGGCACAAATCCATCCTGACTGTTCCTAATCATACCCTGTTTATCCAGATGCTTATATATATTATCTCTAAGTATCTTTTCCATTAATTTGCCCACCACTGAAGTCAAACTAACAGGTCTATAATTGCTAGGTTTGCTCTTAGAACCCTTTTAAAACAATGGAACAACATGCGCAGTACACCAATCCTCGGGGACTATTCCCGTTTCTAATGACATTTGAAATATTTCTGTCCTAGCCCCGGCTATTTCTACACTATTACACAGAGAATTTCAAACATCTTCATACTCTGAATTGTTATATGGTTATATGGTTATATGGTTATATGAATGAAGAACATTTGCCTTATTTCAGTTTTCAATGGCTTAACTCTGTTCTGGATTCCTCCACCAGGAGAGACATCTTCCTTGCCAACCACTGTGAGAATTTTTTAACATTCAATGAAATCGCCAACTCTTTTTCCAAACTCTAGAGACACAGGTCCAATCTTCTCAATCTCTCTTTATTTGACAAACCCACCATCCCTGATAAAAATCTATCGCAACTTTTCTACATTTCCTCATGGACAATATATATTTTTTAAGGTAAGGAAACCCAAACTATAAAAAACAAACAAGGCCTATTTGACCAAGGCCCTATTTAATATCATGAGACACGTTTGCGCCTGTACTTATCCTCTTGTGACAAGGGCCAACATGACATTTACAAATATTCTGCTTTTCTGTTCTGTGCATTTTTCCACCTTACATTTCATCGGCCATGTTCTTGCCCACTCACCCAATGTCACCAACAATATTACTCCGAAGCCCCTTTGCATCCTCCACCTACGCACGATCCCACCTGGTTTAAGTATCATCAGCAGTTTCGGAAATATGACATTTTTACGATTACAGATTTAAGTATATATAATTATACTCAATAACCAACATCCATTGTCTGTAATACTGCGCTTGGGTTCCGTTATACAGTATGTTACTGTATGAATTGCATTTTCGTATCTGACTATCAGAGTATCACAATCACTCCATGTAGTCAACAACTTGAGTACATTGGCCAGCTTCACATCTGTTCCACTCCATCCTCATGGTCAATGTCATGTCAGAGTATATGTGGCTTGCCAGTCTGTAGTGGAAAATGATGCGGAATAAAGAGTAGGAAAATATGAGACGCTCGGACTCATTTTAGACTCCTCTCAGATGACATACGTGCACAGAATGATATACCCATGATCTACACAGTGATATCATGCTTACATATTCTAGAACAATTAGTATTTTGTACACAGCAATGTTAGCTACAGTTGGGATTTCATCCAATCCCTTTAATTGCTTGCAGCAATTCTATAATTTTTATAGCAGCTGACACGAAATGTGGGATTTGATCTCAAGTATGTAATGCTGATGACTACTGGTTCTTCTCAAAACATCTCATTCCAGAGGTCCACCACGTGAATGTAATTTATTAAAGCATTTCATTTAGTTGAAGACCTCAATCAGATCTCATTGATCCCACTCTGAAGAAGGGTCTCGACCCGAAACGTTGCCCATTCCTTCTCTCCAGAGATGCTGCCTGTCTTGCTGAATTACTCCAGCATTTTGAGTCTCCCTCTGATTTAAACCTGCAATTTAAATCTGCAGTTCTTTCTTACACTCACTGATCCCAACATGTTTCCAGAGTAACAGACTCAATTCTCTTGTGGCCCAAGCATGGTCTTTCAAACAGCCTTCTCGGAATTATTATTCAATTATTATTAAATCTGCCATGACAAAATGAAGGTGGCACAGTGTTCTAAATAAGGTTTAAGTAATGTTTAAAGTGAGTCACAGTCATACAGCATAGAAACGGGCACTTGAGTCCAACTTACACATGCCGACCAAAATGCCCTGTCTACATTAGTTCCACCTGCCTGTGTTTGACCCATATCCCTTTTCTATCCATGTACGTCCAAATGTCTTTTAAGTACTTGCCTCAACTGCTTCCTCCGGCAGTTCGTTCTATGTTCCACCACCCTTTGTGTGAAAAAGTTACCCCTCAGGTTCCTATTACTTTTTTCCCCACTTAGCTTAAACTTTTGGCCCCGGTTCTTCCCCTGATCCCTCTACTATGGGTAAAATACCCTATGCATCTGGCCGATCTATTCAGCTCATGGTCTTATATACCTCTTTAAGATCCCCCAACTCATCCTATGCTCCAAGGAATAAAATCCTAGTAAGGCCAACCTCCCATAGAACATGGATAGAATAGTACAACACAGGAAAGGGCCCTTCACCCACAATGTTTGTGGTGAACATGATGCCTAGTTAAACTTATCTCATTTGCCTGCATGTGATCCATATCCCTCTATTTCTTGTATTTCCATGTTCCCGATCAAAAAGCCTCTGAAACACCACTATCATATCTGCCTCCACCACTACCTCTGGTAATGTATTCCAGACCCCCACCAATCTCTGTGGAAAATTCTTGCCCCACACATCTCCATTAAATGTTCCCACCTTAGAACGATGCCCTCTAGTATTGGACACCCACTGAGAAACAAATGTTTCTGACTGTCTATGCCTACCCTGTCTACTCTCTCATAATTTGATATAGTTCTATCAATACTGCAGTCAACATCTGACATTTCAGAGAAAATAATCCATGTTTATCCAAACTCTCCTTGTTGTTGAAAACCTCTAATCCAGGCAGCATACTGGTAGACCTCCTATGCACCTTCTCCAAAGCCTCAAAATCCCTCATATAATGGGGTGAGCAGAACTGTCAAGTCAAGCCAAGTCACATGTATTTATATAGCACATTTAAAAAACAACTCTCGTTGGCCAAAGTGCTTTACATTTGTTATAAGAATAGCACAACAAAACAAACTACATACATATATACATGTAGCCCTCACTCAGAGGACGTCAGGAAAGGCTTGGGAGTACAAATAAGTCTTTAGTCTTGACTTAAAAGAGTCGATGGAGGGGGCAGTTCTGATGGGAAAGGGGATCCTGTTCCACAGTCTAGGAGCTATAACCGCAAAGGCGCGGTCGCCCCTGAGCTTATGCCTAGACCGTGCGATATTCAGCAGCCCCAAGTCGGCCGATCTGAGGGGCCTGGAGGTGGAGTGATGGGTGAGAAGACTTTTAATGTAGGTGGGGGCAAGCCCATTGAGGGCTTTGTAGACATGGAGGAGGATCTTGAAGTTTATACGGAACCGCACAGGGAGCCAGTGGAGAGAGGCCAGGATCGGGGTGATGTGGTCCCTTTTTCAGGTGCCCGTCAGGAGCCTCGCTGCGGCGTTTTGGACCAGTTGCAGGCAGGACAAGGAAGATTGGCTGATGCCAGTGTAAAGGGAGTTGCAGTAATCTAGGCGGGAGGAGATGAATGTGTGGATGATCTTTTCCAGGTCATCAAACTGGAGGAATTGTTTTATTTTAGCTATCGTCCGAAGCTGAAAGAAGCTAGCTTTTACCACGGCATTGACTTGTTTGTCAAATTTCAGTGCTGAGTCAAATATCACGCCGAGGTTTTTGACGTGAGGTTTGAGTAGTGGGGTAAGGCTTCCAAGGCTGCCTGCTATCAATTTGATTGAGTTCGAGGGGCCGAGAAGGATGACCTCAGACTTACTCTCGTTTAGTTGGAGGAAGTTCTGGGCCATCCAACACTTTATATCTTTGAGGCAATGGGTAAGGTTAAGCAGATTTGATTGTTTTTTGGGCTTCAGGGGGAGATAGAGTTGGGTATCGTCTGTGTAGCAATGGAAGGAAATGCCGTGCCTTTCAATGACTTGGCCTAAGGGGAGCATATACAGAGAGAAGAGAATGGGACCAAGGATGGAATCTTGTGGAACCTCACAGCAGAGATTAGCTTGGGAGGAGAATGAGTTGCCTATGTTAGTGGAGAAACTCCTCTCTTCGAGGTAGGAGATGAACCAGCTCAGGGCAGTGCCATCAATACCAACCCCGCACCGGAGACGGTTAATTAGGATGGTGTGGTCGACAGTATCAAATGCTGCGCTGAGGTCAAGAAGGAGCAGAATTGCACAGTCGCCGGAGTCAACGGTGAGCAGTAGGTCATTGTGTACCTTCAACAAGGCAGACTCTGTGCTATGGTGAGCCCTGAAACCTGATTGGATAGTTTCCAAGATAGTGTTTTGGTGAAGGTAAAGTATAAGTTGACTTAAAATTACCTTTTCAAGGGCCTGTGAGAGGAAAGGCAGTTTAGAAATGGGTCTGTAGTTGCTTGACAAGGTGGCGTCGAAGTTAGGTATTTTCAGGAGTGGTTGGACCACTGCATGTTTGAAGCAGGTAGGTACAGTGCCAGTGGCCAGAGAGCTGTTGAAGATGGCGAGCATGCTGGGACCAGCTGTTGTAATGACGTCCTTTAGGGGGGCAGAGGGGACAGTGTCGAGGGGGCAGGTAGTAGGTTTCATGGTGGTGAACTGCACACAATACTTCAAGCACGTCCCAACCTAAATCTGATAGACCTGCATGATGACTTCCTGACTCATACTAAACACCCCTAGCAATGAAGGCAGGCATAACATATTTCTTCTTAACCACACTATCTACCTGCGCTGCCACCTTCAATGAGCTATGAATTTGGACTCCATAATCCCTCTGCACATCAATGCTGTTAATGGCATTGTCATTAGTTGTGTAGTCTTCCCTTACATTCAACCTCCCAAAGTGCAACACCTCACACTCGGGTTAAACTCCATCTGCCATTTCTCTGCCCATTCCTGCAGCATTCTTTATCTCGCTGTATCTTCTTACAGCCGTCCTCACTGTCTGTAACTCCTCCAATTTTAATGTTATCACCAAATTTATTCCCCAACTCTACTGCAAATGTACTCACAAATAAATTTAACAGAACGTAGACACAAAATGTTGGAGTAACCCAGTAGGATTGGCAGCATCTCTGGAGAGAAGGAATGGGTGATGTTTCCGGACGAGACCTTTCTTCCAACTGGATAAGGGTTTTGGCCTGAAACGTCACCCGTTTCTTCCCCCCAGAGATGCCTGTTCCGCTGACAGGCCTGTCCCACTTAGGTGATTATTTTCGGAGACTGGCGGCGAATGTCATAGACGTAGCAGATCGCAGAAAAACCGGCGACTAGACCCCCCTACGACTATGACTACGACAATGTCTACAACAACCTACCACCTAGTTGACGGCAAGCTACCGACAACCGCGACCCATTAGGACGGCCACCGACGACCACACCTACGACAACCTACATCCACCCGTGACAAGCTATGACAAGGTACGACCCTGTCGGCGACAACTGAAGACAACATAAGACAATTCAGTTGCAGGTAGACGTAGGTTGACATAGGTAGTCGCCAATGGAATTCACAAAAGTCAGCACCGATGTCATCCGGGTGACAACCTACATCATCCTGGTGACAGCACCTATGTCAGGCTACAATCGTTGCCGTCTAGCCCACCGGCACCGACTGTCGCCAAAATATTTTGAACATTTCAAAATCCAGCGGCAACCAGAAAAAAGGTACAACTCTTTGGGCGACTGAGGAGACCATATAGGCAACACCCCGGGAGAATCTAGGACTAGAGGTCATAGCCTTAGAATAAAAAGGACATTCTTTTAGGAAAATGAGGAGAAATTAATTTTGTCAGAGGGTGGTGAATCTGTGAATACGTGCACTCCTAGATCTCTGTGCTCTACAGCTCTCCCCAGAGCCCTGCCATTCACTTTGAAGGTCCTGTAATTCAGTATATTGTGTTTCATTTTATTTTGTGCAATATATTTCAAATCTGCCAATCATACTTCTCAATGTTGGTTGCCCACCCTCTGAGGCAACAGCAAATAAGTCACATACAATGGAGCATCTAATATTAAAAATACCTTGCTCTTTCAAGCTGATTATGAGGCATTTGATAAAACTGTATCTTGTTATTCAACTATATTTAAATATTTATGTACGTATTTTGCTGATCTCATGTGTGACCTTTATTTAATGTAATGGGCTTTTTGTCTTGGTTATGGGTGTGTAGTTGAGAATTAAATGAGTTGTTACAAGGATTATTTTCATCAAAGGCATTCTGTTCGGGGAATAAAAAGGGATTGCACACGAATTGTGCCATATAGTCATAGGCATTTAATTTCGTTAACATCAGGAATGTTCAATTCGGGATACCATGGGTAATTTCAGCTAAATAATGTATTTGCCTATCACATAATGTGAGGCAGTGATGCAGCGGCAGTGATGCAGCGGCAGTGATGCAGCGGCATGTCCCGTAGAACATGGATAATACAATACAGTAACGGGCCCTTCACCCACAATGTTTGTGGTGGACATGATGCCTAGTAAAAATGACCTTATCTGCCTGTACATCATCCATATCCATCTATTCTATGTATTTACATGGCCCGATTTAAAAGCCTCTTAAACACCACTATCATATCTGCCTCCACCACCACCTATGGTAATGTATTCCAGGCCCCCACCAATCTCTTTGGAAAATTCTTGCATTAAATGTCCTCACTCTCACCTTAGAGCTATGAACTCTAGTATTGGACATTTCCTAAGAAACAAATGCTTCTGACTGGCTACCATGCCTCTCATAATTTGATATAGTTCTATCAATACTCCAGTCGACCTCCGATGTTTCAGAGAAAATAATCCAAGTTTACCCAAACTCTCCTTATTGTGGAAATCCTCTAATCCGGGCAACATTCTGGTAAAACTCCTATGCACCTTCTCCAACGCCTCCATATCCTTACTGTAATGGGGCGAGCAGAACTGCACGCAATAGTTCAAGCACGTCCTAACCTAAATCTGATAGACCTGCATCATGACTTCCTGACTCATACTGAATACCCCAAGCAATGAAGGCAGGCATAACATATGTTTTCTTAACCACACTATCTGCCTGCGCTGCCACCTTCAGTGAGCTATGAATTTGGACTTCATTATCCCTCTGCACATCAATGCTGATAATGTTCTTTTTTCTCCCAAAGTGCAACACCTCACACTCGCGTTAAACTCCATTTGCCATTTCTCTGCCCATTACTGTAGCGGTTCTATATCCCACTGTATCATCTTACAGCCGTCCTCACTGTCCGTAATTCCTCCAATTTTAGTGTCTTCACCAAACTTACTCACAAACAAAGACACAAAATGTTGGAGTAACCCAGTGGGACTTACAGCATTTCTGGAGAGAAGGAATGGGTGATGTTTTGGGCCAAGACCTTTCTTCAGTCTGGAGAGGAGTTTTGGCCTGAAACGTCTCCCATTGCTTCCCTGCAGAGATACTGAGTTACTCCAGCTTTTTGTGTCACTTCTCGGTTTAAACCAGCAGTTCCTTCCTTCACATGTAACATAGCTCTCCCTACTGCTTAGGCCCTCAAGCCCGGCAATATCATTTTATATCTATTTTACACCTTTTCCAGCTTAACATCATCTTTCCGATAGCAGGATGACCAAAACTGCATGTGTTTGACAGCACTGGAGTTTAGAAGAATAAAACGTACATATTACTGAAAGGCTTGGGTAGAGTGGATGTGGAGAGGAGGTTTCCATGAGTGCGAGAGTCTAGGACTAGAAGTCATGGCCTCAGAATACATTCTTTTAGGAAGATGAGGAGGAATTTATTTTGTCAGAGGGTGGTGAATCTGTGGGACTCTTTACCGTATGATTGAATGACGAAGTAGACTTGATGGGGCCCAATGGCCTAATTCTACTCCTATCACATGATCTTATGATCTTTTCAAAACTGAACACAATACTCCAAATGTGGCCTCATGCACCTGACCTTGTGAATCTGTAACATAACATCACAACTTCTTTATTCAATACCCTGGCTAATGAAAACCAATGTACCAGAAGCTTTCTTGACCTCGCTATCTACTTGTGACAGCACTTTGAAGGAAAAATATACATGAACTCCTAGATCTCTGTGCTCTACAGCTCTCCCCAGAACCCTGCCGTTCACTTTGAAGGTCCTGTAATTCAGTATATTGTGTTTCATTTTATTTTGTGCAATATATTTCACATATGCCAATCATACTTCTCAATGGCAGTTGCCCACCCTCTGTGGCAACAGCAAAGAAGTCAAGTACAATTGTGCTTCTTATATAAAAAAACCTTGCTCTTTCAAACTGATCATGAGGCATTTGATAAACTGTATCTTGTTATTCAACTATATTTAAACATTTATGTACGTATTTTGCTGATCCCATGAGTGACCTTAATTTAATGTAATGCAGAATGGGCTTTTTGTCTTGGTTAAGAGAATGTAGTTGAGAATTAAATGAGTTGTGACAAGGATTATTTTCATCAAAGGCATTCCGGCCGAGGAATAAAAAGGGACCGCACACAAATTGTGCCATATAGTCATAGGCATTTAAATTCTTTAACATCATAAATTAATGTATAGTTCCTGCCCCCTGCAGGAACTATACATCAGGAGGTGCAACTCCAGAGCCAATAATATCATGAGAGACCCCTTCCACCCCTGCAATGGACTGTTCCAGCTGCTACAGTCAGGCAAACGCCTTCGTTGCCATGCGGTGAGAACGGAGAGGTTGAGAAGGAGTTTCTTCCCAGAAGTCATTCGGACTGTAAACGCCTATCTCACCAGGGACTAACTCTACTGAACGTTTATCCTTCCATTATTTATTATGTAAAAGAATATGTGTGTTATGATTGTGTTTATAGTTTGTTTGGTTGTTTGGTTGTTTGTCTTTTGCACAAAAGTCCGCGAGCATTGCCACTTTTCATTTCACTGCACATCTCGTATGTGTATGTGACAAATAAACTTGACTTGACTTGACTTGACATCAGGAAAGTTCAATTTGAGATACCATAGGTATTTTCCGCTAAATAATGTATTTCCCTATCGAACAAGTACGTTCACATTTAATGTCACATGCACCAATTAAGATACAGTTGATAATACCAGGCATTTTGGGTGCTTGACAAAACGGAGGATTTCTGCTTCTTTAAAACCTGCTTGTCATCTTTTGCAAAAGCTGCAAAGACCGTGAGGATCATGACTCCAGAAAGCCTGTGGGCTGGGAAGGGGTTGCATGGAGATTGATGTCCAGATGGCCTTTAATTGTTAATATGTATGATGTTTTGCAGAAGGAGCTAGGTCTCGTTGCAAATGCATGCTTGGGATTTGTTGGGGAATGATGGGATACAATAATGTTGTTGCATGGTCTTCATGCCGCTACTTGTGATTTGTCAAGGAGAGGGGCCTTACCCAAACTGTTTACTTCACCTGTAATAATGTTTCTTTACTTTAGTAGAATTGTTTCCCACTAAGTGCTTTTTATCGAAACTATGATTTGTGATGTTCTGTGATTGGGTTAGAGAACTGTCACTTAATGTATTTTGGAATCCTTATCAGACCCGCGGCATTGGCCTAGGTATTATATTGGTGTTGTACAATAAAGAGAGTTGAATTCCAGTGTTTCGTATTCGGTGTTTGACTGAACCAGACTAGGGGGGGAGGAAGATTTGGACCGGAATCATAAAGGGGAAAAGATTTAATATGAATCTGAGGGGTAACTTTTTCACACAAAGGGTGGTGTATGTATGGAACAAGCTGCCGTAGGAGGTAGTTGATGCTGGAACTTTCCCAACATTTATAACCATATAACCATATAACAATTACAGCACAGAAACAGGCCACCTTCTAGTCCATGCCGAACAATTACTCTCACCTCGTCCTATCTACCTGCTCTCAGACCATAACCCTCCATTCATTTCTCATCCATGTACCTAACCAATTTATTCTTAAATTATAAAATCGAACCTGCCTCCACCACTTCCACTGTAAGCTCATTCAACACAGCTGCCACCATTTAAGAAACAGTTAGACAGGTACATGGATAGGACAGGTCAATGGATATTCTTAAGGTAGAGATTGATAGATTCTTGAGTAGCACGGGCGTCAGGAGTTATGGGGAGAAGGCAGGGGAATGGGGTAGAGAGGGAAAGATAGATGAGCCATGATTGAATGACAGACTAGACTTGATGTGTCGAATGGCTCATTCTGATCCTATCACTTATCACCATGAACTTCATTTTAAGATACTTTTTTGTACTCTTCAGTTGAAAATAGCATTAATTTTGTCATCTATAATTTGAGGGGAAATCCATAATATGAATTATAATATGAACTAAACATAATTTACAGAAGAGACTGATGTAAAATGGATAATTGAAAGTTATGCCCTCTCCTAGAGGGTTACCTAAGTCTGCTGCGGACCCGTATAGATCAGATTCCTGACTCCCTTCACACCTCGGAAGAATATTGTTGGTCTTATGGCAATAGCCGCAACATTCTTCACCAATGAACGTTTGATCACTGATGGTAAGCCTGTGCTGCCGGTAACTGAGCTGTTCTTCACAGAGTTTACTTTCTTTCCCCTTTCATAAACTATCTAAAAAAAGTCTCAATCAGTTAACAGCTGCTTGTTAGCCTTTATTCCGACACTTGGAAATTTCTGGGCTCTGCATTAATTTGATACCAAAGGGTTGACACCAAACAGTTTCCCAATGATATATGTTGTAATCCATCACTTTGCAAGATGAACTTTAATGGAACATTCATCAAATTCTTATCAATTCCGCTTGGAAGAATATATTTATCTTTAAGTATTTTACAAAGCAGGGACTCATATTGTCCTGTCATCACATCTATGGAGCATAATGTTGAATGAAGTGCACAGCATAGACTTGCTGCTATTTTGCATAGAAATGTGATTGTGGATAAGACTTTGGCTGAACAATATCAGATGACCACAATATTCCATCAATTATTTATTTATTTTGTAGTATAGAGTCATAGTCATAGTCTTACAGTGTGGAAACAGGCCCTTTGGCCCAACTTGTTCACACTGGCCAACATGTCCCAGCCACACTAGGCACACCTGCCTGTATATGGCCCATATCCCTCTATACCTGTCCAATCCATGTACTGCCTAAATGTTTCTTAAATGTTGCGATAGTACCTGTCTCAACTACCTCCTCTGGCAGCTCGTTCCACACGCCTACAACCCTGTGCATGAAGATGTTACCTCTCAGGTTCCTACTAAAACTTCCCCATCCCCCCCCCCCCTCACCATAAATCTTGACCCCCTCACCTTACAAAGAACTAACAATATCATTTGCATTATTACTCGGGGCATTAAGAGCCTGTCCCACTTAGGCGACCTCTTTGGCGCGTGCAGGAGACTCTGCGCTCACCACAAGATCGCCACATGGTCGCAGGTGGTCTCCTTCATGGTCGGGAGGAGATCCCGCATTCTGAGAACCAATATAGTCGCCGAAATGTTTCAAACATGTTGAACATTTTTCTGCGACCAAAAATTGTTCGCCACAGATAGATAGATAGATAGATAGATAGATAGATAGATAGATAGATAGATAGATAGATAGATAGATAGATAGATAGATAGATAGATAGATAGATAGATAGATAGATAGATAGATAGAATCTTTATTTGCCACACGACCAGGGTTGGTGGTATTTGGGTTCGGTACATGATGGTACACTGCTTTAGTCGCATGGAGAAAATTGAAACTTTTGTAGTCGTGGGTCTAGTCGTAGTGGGGTTGTAGGTACACGTAGGTAGTCGTAGATAGTCTTAGTTAATCGCCTTTGCCGACCGGACATTTTCATTGGCTCATTGTGGGAAAAAAAGGTATGTAAACAGCAGCGCCTGATGCGCTGTCATTCCAGTGCCCGGTCATTGCGTAATTTTGCTTTAAGTGGATCAGACGGTGTGAGACATGGCTCCGAGGAGAAGGCTTCTTATGAGAGGGACAGACAGAGTTGACGTGGACAAGCTTTTTCCTTTGAGAGTAGGGAAGATTCAAACAAGAGGACATGATTTGAGAATTAAGGGACATAAGTTTAGGAATAACATGAGAGGGAACTTCTTTACTCAGAGAGTGATAGCTGTGTGGATTGAGCTTCCAGTGGAAGTCGTGGGGGCAGGTTCGATTTTATCATTTAAAACTAAATTGGATAGGTATATGGACGGGAAAGAAATAGAAACATAGAAACATAGAAATTAGGTGCAGGAGTAGGCCATTCGGCCCTTCGAGCCTGCACCGCCATTCAATATGATCATGGCTGATCATCCAACTCAGTATCCCGTACCTGCCTTCTCTCCATACCCTCTGATCCCCTTAGCCACAAGGGCCACATCTAACTCCCTCCTAAATATAGCGAATGAACTGGCCTCAACTACCCTCTATGGCAGAGAGTTCCAGAGATTCACCACTCTCTGTGTGAAAAAAGATTTTCTCATCTCGGTTTAAAAGGATTTCCCCCTTATCCTTAAGCTGTGACCCCTTGTCCTGGACTTGTCCTGACATCCCAGGAATCAGTCTGAAAAATATAAATGTGGATAAGTCTCCAGGTCCTGACAGGATATTCCCTAGGACATTGAGGGAAGTTAGTGTAGAAATAGCCGGGGCTATGACAGAAATATTTCAAATGTCATTAGAAACAGGAATAGTCCCCGAGGATTGGCGTACTGCGCATGTTGTTCCATTGTTTAAAAAGGGTTCTATGAGTAAACCTAGCAATTATAGACCTGTTAGTTTGACTTCAGTGGTGGGCAAATTAATGGAAAAGATACTTAGAGATAATATATATAAGCATCTGGATAAACAGGGATTTATCCAGGTCTGATTAGGAACAGTCAACATGGATTTGTGCCTGGAAGGTCATGTTTGACTAATCTTCTTGAATTTTTTGAAGAGGTTACTAGGGAAATTGACGAGGGTAAAGCAGTGGATGTTGTCTATATGGACTTTAGTAAGGCCTTTGACAAGGTTCCTCATGGAAGGTTGGTTAAGAAGGTTAAACTGTTGGGGATAAATGCAGGAAGAGCAAGATGGATTCAACAGTGGCTGAATGGGAGAAGCCAGAGGGTAATGGTGGATGGCTGTTTGTCGGGTTGGAGGCAGGTGACTAGTGGGGTGCCTCAGGGATCTGTGTTGGGTCCTTTGTTGTTTGTCATGTACATCAATGATCTGGATGAAGGGGAGGTAAATTGGATTAGTAAGTATGCAGATGATACCAGGATAGGGGGTGTTGTGGATAATGAAGAGGATTTTCAAAGTCTACAGAGTGATTTAGGCCATTTGGAAAAATGGGCTGAAAGATGGCAGATGGAGTTTAATGCTGATAAATGTGAGGTGCTACACCTTGGCAGGACAAATCTTAATGTTGAAGATTAACTAAAGAAGTTGTTGAAACCCAGGCAACATGGTTATATTCCCTTTATACGTCCCAGCTAAACCAGTCATAATCATGTACATCTCTATGGAACCACATTCAAAGAAACATTAGCACGTCAACCAAAAATGGTAAAATAAAGCAAGTCATATGCAATAAATAGTAGAATCTGTGGCATGACGACAATCCTCTAAAAGGCAATATTCTGCAAGTTAGTGATCTCAGCTAAATGTTGATGAAGTGACAGCATGGTGGGACAATGGTAGAGTTACTGTCTTACAGGTCGTGTTCAGTCCCGACTACAGGTGCTGTCTGTGTGTAGTTTGTACGTTCTCCCCGTGACCTGCGTGGGTTTTCTCCGAAATCTTTGCTTTCCTCCCACACTCCAAAGACGTGCAGGTTTGTAGGTTAATTGGCTTGGTATAAATGTAAATTGCCCCTGATGTGTGTGGGATGGTGTTAACGTGCGGGGATCGCTGGTCGACGTGGGCCCAGTGGGTCGAAGGGCCTGTTTCCCTGCTGTTTTTCTAAACTAATTTGAACTAAAAACTAAGTTGCAAAGCACTATTTTTGCCTGAAATGTCAGTTTGAAGCGCATTTGTCTTCCGTTCTCTCCTTCATTAAAGATGTTTTAAAATGAAAATTTGAGATGTAATTAAATTATTATGGCTATCAGTTGCAGCTGCACCAGTCCTGTCAAATTGGCATAATTGGCGCTGCATTCTGTGAGAAATCTTGATGATCTGTAGATGATCTGGTTTGTAAATAATAGCAGCTGCCATTGAGGTCATATTTTCTGTTCCAGTGTACTAACTAACACAATGTAACCAATGACCTTTGTGGCAGCTGCTTTTATTTGAAAACCAGATTACAACAAAATGTACAAAAATAGTTTTTTTATTAAACTTTGAATGTGTCTTTGCTGTGAGTAAGGGATATGGGTCACACAATCATGCTGCTCTAAACAAAAAAAAAATCTAAAATCAATATCAGTTGCTTCCTTTCTTTTGGCTTTGTATTAGAAACATAGATAGATACATAGAAAATAAGTGTAAGATGTAGGGCTATTGACCCTTCGAGCCAGCACTGCCATTCAATATGATCATGGCTGATCATCCAAAATCAGTACCACGTTCCAGCTTTCTCCCCATATCCCTTGATATTGTATTGTACTGACAGACAAAGAAAGGAATGTTGGAAGAGTTTCTAAAGCAGTAGAGGTAGCTTTTTATTGGATGGCCATTAACAATAAAGTAAGATGTGTTGTAAACTAACATTTCTGGTGTATTTCATGAAGTTCAATCCATTGGAGCCATTTATTTGATTGCAGTACCTTGCCTTGTAAAGTTATTGCAAATTGGAGGAGGAGGTAGTTGAGCCAGGTACTGTCGCAACGTTTAAGAAACATTTAGACAGGTGCATGGATAGGACAGGTTTTGAGGGATATGGGCCAAACGATGCAAGTGGGACGTGTAGATGGGGCATGTTGGCCGATGTGGACAAGTTGGGTGGAGGGGCCCGTTTACACCATATAAGACTCTATGAATCTTACACAAGCATGTGTAAGGTTGCTTTTCCATCGACAAACAAGCGTGCCACCACAACGCTCTAGGCAACAGAGAATGAGTTTGTGCATGTCATTTTTATATAATTATCCTTCACGCATTGCATTTTCTAGAGAAAAAATGATTTTGCTTCCATGTAAAAAAGTTGCTATGGTTTAGGCATGTTCATTTTTTATACAGAGTTGACCTTGCTTA
The DNA here is from genome assembly GCF_028641065.1 of Leucoraja erinaceus. NCBI lineage: Eukaryota > Metazoa > Chordata > Chondrichthyes > Rajiformes > Rajidae > Leucoraja > Leucoraja erinaceus. The sequence goes on along the minus strand of NC_073402.1, from coordinate 209,256 downwards.
ATGTGCAATTCAATACTTGCTACTTGCTAAATTATATTACCATGTCCAGCCTCAACTTATGGGAGATGAAATGGTACTAAATGCCACCTTGTAGCGGGTGGGTGAGAGAGCCCAGAATGAAGGCGAGGAGCCAGGCAAACTCTGTAGAGGCTTTAATGAGCACACTTCAGTGAGAGACTGAAGACTGGTCTCGCGCCAGAAATCCCAGCTTATATCTTTGCGACTGGGAGCCGCCCCCGGACCTGAGGTGCCCAGGAGGATAAACCAGGGAGTGGCCTACTCCCCAGGAACCGCCACAGGACCCACCTCAAGAACCGGAGGCACTAAACGGACAGGGGGAGGTATGGGCTCATGTGCGCACCATGGCGTGCGCAGGAACCGGAGACACACTGCCAGGCGAAGGTGGTGGCACGGGCGCTCAGGGAAAGGGCCGGAATGGAGGGCGACCCAGAGGGCGAGGCCACGCAAGTAGCACCGGCTGGTTATGTCGTCCACGTGTGCCGGCCTCAACCGCGCAACAGAGACCGCCTCACGATGACCTCCCATGTCCAAAACGAAAGTGGAAGGGCCACGCTTGAGGACCTTGAATGCTCCTTCGTACGGCCGCTGAAGGGGCGTCGACTGACACAGGAAAACAAACGGGCAGTCCTGGAGAGCGGAAGGAATGGGCGGCCTGAATGAACCGTGGCGAGAAGTCGGCACCAGTGAAGCTTGCCCACCGTCTCCCGAAGCCATTGCAGGTCGACTGATGGCTGCTCCACCTGGCCCTGTGCTAATGGGATTAACTCACCAGGCACTGCCAGCGGGGCTCCATACACCAACTCAGCTGAGGAGGCGACCATGTCCTCTTTGGACACCAAGCAAAACCCACGGCAATGCGTCGACCCAGTCCGAGCAGAGCCTTCAGGGCAGTCTTGAGCTGGCGGTGGAAACGTTCCACCAGGCCATTCGCCTGCGGATGATACGCTGTGGTGCGGTGCAGGTTAACCAGAAGGTGAGCCGTGGCCGACCACAGCTCAGATGTAAACTGAGGCCCCTGGTCGGATGTAATGTCCAGCGGCACTCCGAATCGGTCAATCCAGTCTGCCGCTAAAGCACGGGCACACGTGGCCGCAGAGGTGTCTGCCAATTTGGCACGGGATGCAGGTGCGCGCCCAATGCCCAACCTGTTTGCGCAACCCATGCCACATGAAATGGGAAGCCACGAGGGCCTTCATCACCTGAACGGAAGGGTGGACCAGCCCATGGAGCAGCTTGAATACTCTCCTCCACCAGGCGACGGGGACGATGGGCCGCGGCTGACCAGTCGAGACGTCGCACAGCAGCCTCGCACCTCCAGGGCCACATGGAACGTCCTCCAACTGATAGGCGGACATCTCATCATCCGTCAGCTGGGCAGCAGCTAGGGCTGAGTAGTCAATGCCATCGGACACCTGGAAAACGGCATTAACCGCAGGATGAGACAAGGCGTCGGCTACTCTCGATGCAAAGAATGGAGGTCATGTATTGACAGACGAATGCCAACTGCCGCTGCTGTGAGCGGACAATGTGTTGGAAACCTTGGCAAACGCAAAGGTGAGGGGCTTGTGGTCTGTGTAAGCGATATATGGCCGCCCCTTCAAAAAATAACGGGTGGCGCACGTTGAGGTAAAGAGCGAGGAGCTCACGGTCAAAGGCACTGTAGTGCCGCTGTGCACCACTGAGGTGCCTGTTGAAGGAGACCAGAGGCCGCCAACGCCCATCGTTCAGCTGCTCAAGCACCGCTCCAACCGCTACATCAGATGCGTCCACCGTCAGCCCGATTGGTGCATTTGCCCGTGGGTGCACGAGCATCGTGGCCCTAGCCAGGGCCTCCTTGACCTAGTGGAACGCCGCCACCGCTTCGTCAGTCCATTTGACCTCCTTTCATTTGCCCGCCCTGAGGTGAAACAGCGAGCGCATGATCCTGGTCGCGGACGGTAAAAGAAGATGGCAGAAGGCACCATCCTGACGAATTCCTGGAGGCCCCTCATGGTGGCCGGTTGTGGAAACTGACACACAGCATCTACCTTGGCCGGGAGTGGCACGGCACCCTGTGGAGTTACGTGGTGGCCCAGGAAATTAATGGAAGTCACCCCGAAACGGCATTTGGCTATATTGATGGCCAGCCCGTGATCGGTGACATGCTGGCATAGCTGGCTGAGATGAGTACAATGCTCCTGCCATGAGCGGCTTGCCACCAAGATGTGGTTGAGGTAAATGAACACAAAGCCCAGGCCATGGCACACGCAGTCCATAAGCCGCTGAAAGGCCCGTGCAGCGTTTTTATAAGCCAGAATGGCACGCGCAGGAACTCGAAAAGGCCGAATGGTGTTATGATGGCCGTCTTGGGCACGTCGTCGGGGTGGACGGGAATTTGATTGTAGTCACGCACCAGGTCGACCTTGGGGAACACCACAACCCCAGCCAGGTGCGCATTGAAATCTTGAAGACTTACACTTTTCGCAACCTCAGGAAATCTCGAAGCACTTTGCAGCCAATTTCTAAACTGTGATCATTCATTGTACTGCAGGAAACACACTGGCAAATTTGTCCACAACAAACCCCGAAAAAGAGCAATGTGGCAGGAACCAGTTAATCTAGTTGTTTAGTTGAGTTTAGTTTAGAGATATACGCAAAAGAAAAAATATAAACTTTTTTATAAACACCATATCAAAAGTCAAATTTAACATCATTTTTACTCCATACAATTATTCTGGGTTTTAGCAAAAATGTTAAACAGCAACAAAAATCCACAAAGGAATTTGACAAAAAGTATTGGTCGGCTTTTCACGTAACTCAACAATAGATTATAAGCAAAATAAATGGTTCATTGTGCAGACACCTGGCAATGATGTCGTTCATCAACGGCAGATAGACACAAAATGCTGGAGTAACTCAGCAGGACAAGCAGCATCTCTGCAGAGAAGGATTGGGTGACCCATTCTTTCATTCCAGAGATGCTGCCTGTCCCACTGAGTTACTTAAGCATTTTTGTCTATCTTTGGTTTAAACCGGCACCTGCAGTTCCTTCCTACACTGTTCATCATCGGCAATTGGCAAGCTTGTTCTGTACATGTTCTGCTGTCCATTAAGTTTAACCAGAAACATTCAATCAGAAAGACGTATGATACAGAGCAAACACACTCATCAGAGAAATCTCAACAGAACACCAACCTTACTGAGTCGCAAATTTCCTTCTCAGTGGGAGACTGCCTATAGTTCATGATGAGCAGTGAGCAATGCTATTTGTGGCTTGAGTTCTTCCTCTGGCTGATAGAGGTCTGTAGATTTTCAGGTACATTACACATTACTCTATAAATGGAATAAGGGTCAGTATTTTACAAAACAGTGTTGTGTGCTCAGCACAGGGAGTCCAGTTGAAATTAGTTTGCTCTGAAGCAAGAAATCAGAGTACATTGCACAGATTTCCATACATAACTTCAAGCAGCACTTCCTGAAACGTTGACAAAAATGTATTTTCTTTAGGAGCTGCCAGAAATGATGTTTATTTAAGAGGAACAAAGGTCAATAAGTCACTCAGATGTACAATAGCTGTTCAAAAGCTACTGGATCTGTCTGTCTTACAAGAAACACTTGTTTTCGATCATTATAACGGTAAAGGCAATTAATTTTAAAGGTTTACAGGCTTCCAATGTGTTATTTACAATGGAATGAACAAAATATTACACTTGCAAACTGGCACAAAGTTCACAAATATTATTATACATGATGATTCTATAAAACAATAGCCACCAGTCCAACTGGGAGTTTTGTTGTCCAAATATGTGAAACCAATTACTGTGAAAGACAGAATAGTTAAGGGTGATATATAGTATTATTTCTGTGCACATTGGAGTGTGTATTTACAGGACAGCCAAGGAACGGTAGGTAGAGACAGTAGATCTAACTCTAGCTCCAGTGACCCACAGCTCCAGCTAGATTCACATCTCCAGAGCTGTCTGTGTAGAGTTTGCTCATTCTCCTCATAAACATGACCATTGGCTGCAGGTGGCAGATTGAATGACCACTGTAAGTTGCCCCAAATGTAATGCAGGCGGTTCAAATGATGGGAATGTGAGGAAACATAATTATAGGGAAGATTGGTAGGGGAAAGAGATGATTTCTGAGTTGGCAGTGATTCAATGGGCAAAATGGCCTCCCTCTATGTTGTAAAGGAAGAGGGAAGGATTGTTCTTCACAGTGTGGAGGTATGAGGAATACCAGAGCAGAACACCTGAAGATAGTAGTTTAGTAATTTTAGGATTATGACTTTAGGATTTAGTAAGGCCCAAAGACTGGGCCGTTCTTCACACATTCCTCCGCAATCACCACTTCACACCTTCTTAAAGCAAGACTCCAGTTGCAAAAGACTGGACCCTTTCCCACCCACCCCTCTCCAATCACCACTTCACATCTAATTACCCATCCCCTCCATGCTGCAAAACATCATTTCTCCATCAGCAACAATAAAAATAGAGTAGGTGGAGAGCATAGATCTTATGGCGGAGCAAGATGGCCGACTCCTATGCAAAACACGTAGTACGGTCATGGGCAGATTCATGGGTGATTATAGGACCCATTTTAGCAACCAGCCTCCACCATCTTGTTCCGCCATCTTGCTTCGCCATCTTGCTTCCGGCCAAAGATCAGATCTTTGCTTCCGCCTCCACTCCCGTATCTTCACAAGTCTTTGACTTGGGCGGGAAGAGGGGGTGCGTGGCCCGGGGTAGCGGGGAGAGGGGCAAAATCAACTCAAACACAGCTTATGAGCCATTTAAAAGGAAATGATTTAAAAAACATAAAAAAAGACAATTACCAGAGTCAAATTTAATTCTTGACAAGAATTAACATGAATGAACTGACAGAATTATGAATCTAACCCTATATCACACACACAAACTGTTCCCCCGCAACGTTGATTACACTGCGAGTCGGGTTGGGTCAGGTAGGTTCCGGTTACTAAAATTGGCAGGGAAAAATGCCCAGGATCCCCTCCGTAGCGTACTACACGTTAGCCCATTGTATTTTGCAGGAGTAGCCTATCTTGCCTATAGGATCTTTGGTGGAGAGGCTGTTCAAAAGACAGAAAAGCCGGAAATCACCAGGACCGGACAATGTTTCCCCCTCCACTCTCAAGCTCTGTGCTGAACAGCTGGCACTGGTCTACACAGGCATTTTCAACCAGGCCCTGCAAACCTGTACTGTCCCTGTCTGCTTCAAAGTCTCCACTATTGTCCCTGTACCCAAAAAGGCAAGGATTACTGGTCTTAATGACTACAGGCTTGTCGCACTCACCTCTGTAGTCATGAAGACACTTGAACGGCTTGTGCTGGCCAAGCTGAAAAAAGTCACAACCCCCCTGCTGGACCCTCTGTAGTTTGCTTATTGGGCCAATAGATCTGTGGATGACGCAGTCAACCTGGGCCTGCACTTCATCCTCCAGCACCTAGACTGCCAGGGGACCTATGCAAGGATTTTGTTTGTTGATTTTAGCTCTGCATTCAACATCATTTTGCCAGAGCAACTACACTCCAAACTTTCTAAGTTGACTGTGCCTGAACCCCTCTCTCAGTGGATCACCAGCCTCCTGACAGACAGGAAGCAGCATGTGATGCTGGGAAAACACATCTTGGACCCTCAACTCCTCAGCATAGGAGCACCGCAAGGCTGCGTACACTCTCTCCTCTCCTCTACTCTCTCTACATCAATGACTGCACCTCTACTGACTCCTCTGTCGAGGTTCTCAAGTTTGTGGATGACACAACCCTGATTGGACTGATCCAGGATGGGGAAGAATCTGCCTATAGACAGGAAGTGACACAGCTGGCATCCTGGTGCCATCACAACAACCTGGAGCTCAATGCTCTTAAGACAGTGGAATTGATAATAAACTTTAGGAGAGTTCCCCCTCCCCTCACCCCACTCACCATCAACAACACCACAGTCACATCTGTGGAGCCTTATAGGTTCCTGGGAACCAACATCGCCAAGGACCTTAAGTGGGGGGCTACCAATGACTCCACAGTCAAAAAGGCACAAACAGAGGATGTACTTCCTGCGGCAGCTGAGGAAGCACAATCAGCCACAGGCAATGATGGTCCAATTCTATACGGCCATCGTAGAGTCTGTCCTCTTCTCCATCATGGTCTGTTTTGGCTCAGCCACCAAGCGCCATATCCGGAGGCTGCAGCGAATCGCCCGAACAGCTGAGAAGGTTATTGGCTGCAACCTTCCCTCCATTAATGAACTGTACACTGCAAGGGCCAGGAACTGAGCAGATAAGATAATCTCTGACCCCTCTCTCCCTGGCCACAAATACTTTGAATCACTTCCCGCTGGAAGGCGACTCCTGACTGTCAAAGCTGCCACAGCCAGCCATTTTTTCGACGAGTAGTAGCTCAACTCAATAACCAAAAATCTGTAGCCTCCTTTTGCTCTTGTATTTTATTTAATTCATATGTTTAATCTATAATATTTTATTATTAATGTTTAATGTTTTATGTGTCATTCCGAACTGTCACTGTATGTCGTTTTCACTTGCGGACGGAGCACCAACACAAGTTCCTTGTATGTGAATACTTGGCCAATAAACTTATTCATTTCACCTTTTTATGTACATTAATTCATCATTACACTCAACAAAAACAGCAAATTGCTCATCTTCAAAAATATAGTAAAATCAGCTCAGAGCAAGTACAATATTATTGTTGAGGTTTTCACTGAAAAAGCTGCCTTAATTTGTAATCTGCATTGATGCCTTGAATGACAGTCAACGGCATCAGTTCTTGCATGTCAGGCAACAGCAATAAAGTATCATGGACAAAACAGGCTAAGGGACGCATGGAAAGAGTACCAGGTCACTTGAGCAAAGGCATGTGTTGGTTATTGAGATGCAAATTAGGAAGGGCAACCCATATGCAATGGACCAATGCCATAAGAACTACATCACTAGATCACCTTGACATTACTCTAAAGACTGCTTCTCTTGCATGTTATAACACATTTGCATATTCACAAATGTAAGCACATGCATGCATGCCTACAAGGGGCAGCATGGTGGCGCAGCCTTACAGCATCAGGGACCAGAGGGCGATCCTGACTAAGGGGTCTGTCTGTACGGAGTTTGTACCTTCTCCCCGTAACTTCCATGGGTTTTCTCCGGGTGCTCCGGTTTCCTCCCGCACTCCAAATACATACAGGTGGGTAGGTTAATTAGCTTGGTTAAAATGTAAATTGTCCTTAAACCCCCTTTTCACGGGGCGACTTGACGCAAGAGGTAACCAGAGTTTAACATCGTGGGAACCTCGTGCGGTAACAGTACGGCATTCGTGGACCACCGTGGCGCTAACGGCAGGTAATCGTGTACCTTGGGTACTCGGGAGAAAATTCAAACATGTTTGAATTTGTCCAAGAGTGACTTGTGCACTTGTGGTTGAGCATTGCAACATTTTATGAACGTAGTGGCCAGTACGATATCGGTAGTAACTCTTGCGGTCACCGTGGGAACTCCTGCGAACGGTGAACCCGGAAGTTGGATAGAGTGAATCCAGCCAGTTTGCTATTTACATACAAATCTAATAAAACTAGCTAACAAGCATTTCATTAATGTCTGTGTGTCTCTTTTTGTCTGAAAGCAGTTTCTAACTGAAGGAACTCCGCGGGCCAGGCAGCATCTACGGAGGGAAATTGACAGGCGAGCCTTTCCTCAGGCTGCCTTATCTCTCTACCCCCCAAGTCCCACCCACACACATAAATGCTGGAGAAACTCAGCGGGTGCAGCAGCATCTATGGAACGAAGGAAATAGGCAACGTTTTGGCCCGAAAAGTTGCTTATTTCTTGTGTATGTGTCGGAAGGAACAGCAGATGCCGGTTTAAAGAGAATGAGTAACTCGACGGCAGGCAGCATCTTTGGGGAGAAGGAATGGGTGACATTTCGGGTCGAGACCCTTCTGATATGCTGCTTGTTCCGCTGAGCTACATGTTGTGTCTATCTTTGTTTTAATCCAGCATCTGCAGTTCCTTCCTGGCCGAACCCAATTGAAAGATGAGAGGCTGGGCGATAGAAATCATTAATTGAATTAAATAACTAGATACCTGTCTAATCGTATCTACGGGATTGAACAGGCTAGATGGAGGAAGAATGTTCCCGATGTTGGGGGAGTCCAGAACCAGGGTCCCAGTTTTACAGTATACCGTGGAAACTCTTTAATTACAGCGGGAAACCTTCAGTTTCCCAGGGGGTCGGGACAGGACTGGAGTTGGGAGGGAAAGGTGGGGGAGTCGAGGGAGAGGAGGGGGAGACAGATGGGGGTGTCTTCATTTACTGGCGGTGGGTGTCTGTAACTGAAACAGGCAGGTGAGATTTCGCATCCACCTTGTGTGTGCCTCTCTCTCTCTCTCTCTCTCTCTCTCTCTCTCTCTCTCTCTCCCTCCCTCCCTCTCACACAGGCATGAATGGATGAACTCCGCGGGCCAGTCAGCATTTACGGAGGGAAATGGACGGGCGACCCATTCTTCAGGCTGCCTTATGTCTCTCTCCCCCCCTAACTCCCACCCACACACGCGAATGCTGGAGAAACTCCGCGGGAGCAGCAGCAGCTATGGAACGAAGGAAATAGACCGCGTTTTGGCCCCGCTGCACCCGCTGAGTTTCTCCAGCATTCGTGTGTGTGGGTGGGAGTTGGGGTGAGGGGGGGGGGGGGGGGGGGGTGGAGAGACATAAGACAGCTTGAAGAATGGGTCGCCTGTCCATTTCCCTCCGTAGATGCTGCCTGGCCCGCGGAGTTCATCCATTCATGCCTGTGTGAGAGAGAGGGAGGGAGAGAGAGAGAGAGAGAGAGAGAGAGGCAGTCCTGGTCAGTCCTTTGAAGATAGACACCAGTTGCTTGGAACAACTCAGCGGGACAGGCAGCATCTCTGGAGAGAAGGAACGGGTGGCGTTTCGGGTCGAGAGCCTTCTTCAGACTGAAAGTTTCACCTCTCAGTAGATCATAAAATAACACAATCATCACGGTCAATGTGAGATACAGTGTTTATTCATATTTGACAAAATAAAAAGACGACTTCTTGCACATATTGAGAGAAGGTGCATCACACCAAACAACATTTGTCTAAAAAAACACAGATTATTCTTCAGCTCATTAAAGAGCTCGGGTGAAAAAAACCAATATAGTGTGTGACAACAAAGTAACATCATTTGTGCCACGTGATTAACTACACTACAGTCCACGATGTTCATTCACGATTAATGGGAAAGATCGGGAGACGGACAAGTCACTCGCACAAATGACAGAATTGCCGAGTACCGTGGGAACTCTTTACTCTACCCCCGTTATATCGTGTGATATCGTGCTAGACCACGACCACTCCACTCTGGCTACATCTTGCGTCAAGTCGCCCCGTGAAAACTAGCCATTAGAGTGTGTAGGATAATGTTAGAGTGTGGGAATCGCTAGTCGGTGAGGGTTCGGTGGGCTGAAGGTCCTGTTTCTGCACTGAATCTCTAAACTAACATAAACTAAAAAATCACCCACTTCATACTCTCAAAACACTTGCCCCTCACATATAAAGCACCCATTGACTGAGCTCCTCAATGGTTAAAATCTCTAGAAAGCTCTCTTTGTTAGTCTGAACACTGAACACTTTGAGAGGTGTACCTGCAGTCTCCAATATGTTTTCAGTTGTCTTATGAAGAATCCCAATATGAGACGAGTGGCTCTTAAAAAAGTTTCTAAACATAGAACTCAAAGGGTTGTGCTCCTTGTTTTTGTGTGACTGTCAAGCGACAATTGTTCTCTGAAGTTTATATTGGACCGGCTTCAATCGAATGTTTATGAGCATCAACTAATTAGAAACCAATTTAGAAAACAGATAGGCAGTGTTGTGTGGGTCACAACTGAGAGTATCTGGTCCAATTTTCTATGATCCAGTTTTAATTGAAAATAAACTTTAATACCATTTGCTTCAGGTTACATCAATTTTGTATCGAATAACACTTAAAAAATTACAATGCTCCAATTCCCCTACAAACATTGGAAAACACATTCAAAAAGTAAAAGGGTCTTGTCTTTAACCATACCTACACCAGGGATTTATTGATTTTTACAAGAACAGGATTTAATTTCTCCCATTTTTACTCATGTATCATAACATGCCTCCCGTGTTGCGAAGGATATCATGTTTCGCCTAAAGTTACAATAGGCCAAGTAGCATTTATATTTTTATATCAAATGTCTGGATATTCAATTACTGAAACACATATTACATTTATTTCCACAGCAACTGGGACATAAGCAGCTGAATGTAAACCTCCAAATGCGGTAAATTTACAGCAAGAAAGCATAAAGTTGAATGGCAACAAGGAATACTTTTAAATTGAATGTAGATCTACTCACACTGCCTAAGATATTGAAGCCACATGTTATTTTGGCTTGTTTCCTTCAGTTTTCTATGGAGTTGTGCTTAGAAACATAGAAACATAGAACTTGAGCTTGCTTGAGTTTGCTTGAGCTGGGTGACTTTGAACCAGTGTATCAAACGCAACATACAGCAGTGTACTGTCTGTGGAATCTCCCACGAGACATAGTCCATTGCCAAGGAGCGAATATAGGTTAAAACAAACAAAAAACTAAAGTGTCAGTTAAGGAGTAACAAATGTTCAGCCAACAAACAGGAGGTAACTTGTTCAGTTCATAAAGGGACAACCCAATATAGAGGATTCACCAAAACATGAACCAATACAAATTTTAAGTTGCAGGGCTGGAGGTTGAATCAGTAAACTGGTAATCTGCTGAAGATCTAATAAAGCATGTTGTCAGGGTACAAAACAGAGGCAGAATTGTCCTCAGGTTGGTGTTTTGCACTTATACCAACATGCACTAGTAACTAAGAACTGCCATATATCGGCAGTGGTGGAGTTGCTGCCTTATGGACCTAACAGTACCAGAGACCCTGATTCAATCCCGACGATGGGTGCTTTCCTGTACAGAGTTTTTACATTCTCCCCATGACCATGGATTCTCTCCGAGATCTTCGGATTCTTCCCACACTTCAAAGACATACAGGTTTGTCGGTTAATTGGCTTGGTATAAATGGTATAAATCTAAATCGTCCCTAGTCTGTGTAAGATAGTGATAATATGCAGATGGGAAAGGTATGGAGGGTTATGGTCTGAACGCAGGTGTATGGGACTAGGGGAGAATACGTGTTTGGCATGGACTAGAAGGGTCGAGATGGCCTGTTTCCGTGCTGTAATTGTTATATGGTTATATAGTCCCATATACCTGCGCTCAGACCATAACCCTCCATTCCTTTCCCGTCCATATAACTATCCAATTTATTTTTAAATGATAAAAACGAACCTGCCTCCACCACCTTCATTCCACACAGCCACCACTCTCTGAGTAAAGAAGTTCCCCCTCATGTTACCCCTAAACTTCTGTCCCTTAATTAACCATATAATAACCATATAACAATTACCAAAACGGAAACAGGCCATCTCGACCCTTCTAGTCCGTGCCGAACACGTATTCTCCCCGAGTCCCATATACCTGCGCTCAGACCATAACCCTCCATTCCTTTCTCGTCCATATAACTATTCAATTTATTTTTAAATGATAAAAATGAACCTGCCTCCACCACCTTCACTGGAAGCTCATTCCACACAGCCACCACTCTCTGAGTAAAGAAGTTCCCCCTCATGTTACCCCTAAACATCTGTCCCTTAATTCTCAAGTCATGTCCCCTTGTTTGCATTTTCCCTCCTCTCAGTGGGAAAAGCTTATCCACGTCAACTCTGTCTATCCCTCTCATCATTTTAAAGACCTCTATCAAGTCCCCCCTTAACCTTCTGCGCTCCAAAGAATAAAGCCCTAACTTGTTCAACCTTTCTCTGTAACTTAGTTGCTTAAAAACCAGGCACCATTCTAGTAAATCTCCTCTGTACTCTCTCTATTTTGTTGACATCCTTCCTATAATTAGGCGACCAAAATTGTACCCCATACTCCAGAATTGGCCTCACCAAAGCCTTGTACAATTTTAACATTACATCCCAACTTCTATACTCAATGCTCTGATTTATAAAGGCCAGCACACCAAAAGCCTTCTTTACCACCCTATCTTCATGAGATTCCACTTTCAGGGAACTGTGCACAGTTATTCCCAGATCCCTCTGTTCACCTGCATTCTTCAATTCCCTACCATTTACCATGTACGTCCTATTTTGATTAGTCCTGCCAAGATGTAGCACCTCACACTTATCAGCATTAAACTCCATCTGCCATCTTTCAGTCCACTCTTCCAACTGGCATAAGTCTCTCTGTAGACTTTGAAAATCTACTTCATTATCCACAACGCCTCATATCTCAGTATCATCTGCATACTTACTAATCCAATTTACCACACCAGCATCCAGATCATTGATCATCAGCAGTGTGTCTGTGAAATGCGTGTGCTGGTTGATTGTGCAGTATGCGTGCTGCTTATGTTTGTTGATTGTGTCCCTTTTTAAAAAGCTACTGTAATGTGCCCTTTTAAATTGCCCCTCTGGGACGAATAAAGTGCTTTGAATTGAATTGAATTGATGTACATGACAAACAACAGTGGACCCAACACAGATCCCTGAGGCACCCCACTAGTCACTGGCCTCCAACCTGACAAACAACCATCCACCATTACTCTCTGGCATCTCCCATTCAGCCACTGTTGAATCCATCTTGCTTCTCCACCATTAATACCCAACCATTGAACCTTCTTAACCAACCTTCCATGAGGAACCTTGTCAAAGGCCTTACTGAAGTCCATATATACAACATCCACTGCTTTACCCTCATCAATTTCCCCAGTAACCTCTTCAAAAAATTCAAGAAGATTAGTCAAACATGACCTTCCAGGCACAAATCCATGTTGACTGTTCCTAATCAGATCCTGTTTATCCAGATGCTTATATATATTATCTCTAAGTATCCTTTCCATTAATTTGCCCACCACTGACGTCAAACTAACAGGTCTATAATTGCTAGGTTTACTCTTGGACCCCTTTTTAAACAATGGATCAACATGCGCAGTACGCCAATCCTCCGGCACTATTCCCATTTCTAATGACATTTGAAATATTTCTGTCATAGCCCCTGCTATTTCTACACTAACTTCCCTCAATGTCCTAGGGAATATCCTGTCAGGGCCTGGAGACTTATCCACTTTTATATTTTTCAAAAGTGTCAGTACTTCTTTTGTTTGAAACTCATAGTATCCATAGCTACTCTACTAGATTCCCTTACCTCACATAATTCAATATCCTTCTTCTTGGTGAATACCGAAGAAAAGAAATTGTTCAATATCTCCCCCATCTCTTTTGGCTCTGCAGATAGCTGTCCACTCTTACTCTCTAATGGACCAATTTTATCCCTCGTTATCCTTTTGCTATTAATATCGCTGTAGAAACCCTTTGGATTTACTTTCAGCTTACGTGCCAAAGCAACCTCATATCTTCTTTTAGCTTTTCTAATTTCTTTCTTGAGATTCTTTTTTCATTTTTTTATACTCCTCAAGCACCTCATTTACTCCATGCTGCCTATAATTATTGTAGATCTCCCTTTTTTTTCTGAACCAAGTGTCCAATTTCCCTTGAAAACCATGGCTCTTTCCTATTTTTACTATTTCCTTTCAACCGAACAGGGACATAAAGATTCTGTACTCTTAAAATTTTACCTTTAAATGTACTCCATTTCTCTTCCACATTTTTCCCATAAAACAAAATGTCCCAATTTACTCCTTTTAAATCCTTTCGCATCTCCTCAAAGTTAGCCTTTCTCCAATCAAAAATCTCAACCCTAGGTCCAGTTCTGACCCTCTCCATAATTATATTGAAACTAATGGTATTGTGATCACTGGTCCCGAACTGTTCCCCAACGCATACCTCTGCCACCTGACCCGTCTCATTTCCTAACAAGAGGTCCAGCACTGCCCCTTCTCTAGTAGGTACTTCTATGTCATGTCCCCTTGTTTGAATCTTCCCTACTCTCAGTGGGAAAAGCTTATCCACGTCAACTCTGTTTATCCCTCTCATCATTTTAAAGACTTCTATCAAGTCCCCCCTTAACCTTCTGTGCTCCAAAGAAATAAAAAGTAACAGAACACACAAAATTCATTTTAACATAAACATCCATCACAGTGACTCCTCCACATTCCTTACTGTGATGGAGTGAGGAATGTGGAGGAATGTTGACGGAGCGATATTGACTCCCGTAGCTGGCGGCGTTTGGGCCCTCGGGTCGGGGATGATCTAGCTCCGCTTTGGGGGGAAACTCAGCTCCCCACACCGAGCGATCGGACCCCAGGATGGGGCTGGTCAAAACCTTGTGCATCGTTGGAGTTCCCGACTCGGCCTCTCCTGAGACTGAAGCTCTCGATGGTGAAGTCTGCAAGCCGCGGTTGGAGCGATCCCAGGCAATGGATCGTCTCCGATTGTAAGTCCACGTCCTTGCGGTGGGGCTCAAAGTCAGTCCCGAGCGAGGCCTCCGGCTCCGTGATGTTAGGCCGCAGAGTGACCGGTGATACGACCCGGAAAACAAACGCATCTCTGGCAAGGTAAGAGATTGAAAAAAAAGTTTCCCCTGACCCCCCTCCCCCCACATAAAACAAAACAGAAAACATTGACACAAACTTGTAAAACACAAAATAACAAAACAAGATGAAAAACCAGACAGACAGTTGGCTAGGCTGCCAACCGTGCAGCGTTCATGGTGGTAATGGAGTTCCTTTGCTTGATCTCACCCTTCCCTTTGCAAGAAGAGGAATCTTTGGGAGAACCCATCTGTGGAGAATTCTTTTTTTTTTTAAATATTTTTTATTAGAAGTAGACATATTATAAAGTATAGTTACATATTATAGTAAAAAGACTTTTCGTATACATCAGTCATACTTTATTAAAATTTTCAATTATCAATTACTTTGCTTCTAGTGTTTTTATTTTTTATAGACATTTCCGTAATCCACATTTTAATTGTGGGGGTTGTAGGGCCTTTCCAAAATTTTAATATTATTTTTTTCCTGATTATTATACTGTAGTCGAGGAAATTGCTTTGGTTTGTTGTGAGTGTTAAACTTTGTCCTGATATTCCAAGTATTATTAATTTTGTGTCTGGGTCCAGTTTTGTATTAATAACTTCTGAAGTTATTTCAAAGATATCAGTCCAGAAATGTTTAAGTTTTATACAGTTTGCAAACGTATGTGTTAAATTAGCCTCTAGATGTAGACATTTATCACAAATAGGAGAGATTTGTGGGAAGATTCTATTTAGTTTTATTTTAGAGTAGTTTAGTCTAGAATTGTCTTAAAGTATGTCTGGCATTTAATGAACATTGATGTATTTGTTGTAAACTTTCGTCCCACATATCTTTCGTTATAGGGTGATCTGTGGAGAAATTTAAACCATACAAAATAAGTATGTTAAAAGGAGTGGCTTGGTTTGCTCGTAAGATATTATCAATCAAAACAACTGTGGTTTGATTCATAAGTTAGTTTAGAATTTAGAGTTTGGAGATATAGCACGGAAACTGGCCCTTTGGCCCACCACGTCCTAGCCGACCAGCGATCCTTACACACTAATACTATCCTACACACTAGGGACAATTTACAATTTTTTTACCGAAGCCAATTAACCTATAAACCTGTACCGATTTGGAATGTGGGAGGAAACAGGAGATCCTGGAGAAAACCCACACAGGTCATGGGGAGAACATAGAAACTCCGTATAGACAAGAACCTGCAGTCTGGATTGAACCAAAGGTTCCGGCACTGTAAGGCAATGACTGCTGCCTCAACATGCTGCCCTTTGATGTTTTCCCCCATCCTTAACTCTCCAGGAGAGTTGATGATGGCATGGGGGGGGGTTTCTCTGCTCTGTTAGACCATGATGAATGATAGGGTTTACTTTGCATCAATGATAAAGGATGGAGAGATGTTTAATTACAGAAGTAATGCAATCAATCATTACTATCAACACAGAAACCAATGAGAATGCAGAGGATTTTAAAACAATCACTATTCCTAACTTTACAAAAGTGAGAAGAGTTGCTG
The DNA here is from genome assembly GCF_028641065.1 of Leucoraja erinaceus. Taxonomy (NCBI): domain Eukaryota; kingdom Metazoa; phylum Chordata; class Chondrichthyes; order Rajiformes; family Rajidae; genus Leucoraja; species Leucoraja erinaceus. The sequence continues at coordinate 193,156 of NC_073402.1, read as the reverse complement.
ACTGCAAACACTTGATTAGTGTAGTTACCATACAAGCTGGTTCTCGCTTATCTTTTATAAGACTAATTGATTCATTATTTTATTGAAAACAATTGCGAAGAAATTAGATCATATTGTACTTCTTATTTCAATGCCAGCAGAAAGATCTATCATAACATTCAGAACATTTTCAGAACATTTTGTTTTGCTTTGCAGACTTGAAGGGGGACTTCCTGTGATGAATCACGTTTTGCAAAAAAATGGGATTTAGGCATCAGATGGGCAAGCAGTGCTCCTGAGGAGAAATGTTGAGGTCAGGCAGACACAGAAAGCTGGAGTAAATCAGCGGGACAGACAGCATCGCTGGAGAGAAGTAATAGGTGACATTTCAGGTCGAGACCCTTCTTCAGGTTAGGTGTTTGCTGGCAAATGAGGTTGCTTTGGCAAGTAAGGTAAAAGTAAATCCGAAGGGTTTCTACAGCTATATTAATAGCAAAAGGATAACGAGGGATAAAATTGGTCCATTAGATAGTCAGAGTGGACAACTATCTGCAGAGCCAAAAGAGATGGGGGAGATATTGAACAGTTTCTTTTCTTCGGTATTCACCAAGGAGAAGGATATTGAATTATGTGAGGTAAGGGAAACAAGTAGAGTAGCTATGGAAACTATGAGGATCAAAGAAGAGGAAGTACTGACATTTTTGAGAAATATAAAAGTGGATAAGTCTCCAGGTCCGGACAGGATATTCCCTAGGACATTGAGGGAAGTTAGTGTAGAAATACCAGGGGCTATGGCAGAAATATTTAAATGTCATTAGAAACGGGAATAGTGCCGGAGGATTGGCGTACTGCGCATGTTGTTCCATTGTTTAAAAAGGGGTCTAAGAGTAAACCTAGCAATTATAGACCTGTTAGTTTGACGTCAGTGGTGGGCAAATTAATGGAAAGAATACTTAGAGATAATATATATAAGCATCTGGATAAACAGGGTCTGATTAGGAACAGTCAACATGGATTTGTGCCTGGAAGGTCATGTTTAACTAATCTTCTTGAATTTTTTGAAGATGTTAGTCAGGAAATTGATGAGGGTAACGCAGTGAATGTTGTGTATATGGACTTCAGTAAGGCCTTTAACAAGGTTCCTCATGGAAGGTTGGTTAAGAAGGTTCAATGGTTGGGTATTAATGGTGGAGTAGCAAGATGGATTCAACAGTGGCTGAATGGGAGATGTCAGAGAGTAATGGTGGATGGTTGTTTGTCAGGTTGGAGGCCAGTGACGAGTGGGGTGCCACAGGGATCTGTGTTGGGTCCACTGTTGTTTGTCATGTACATCAATGATCTGGATGATGGTGTGGTAAATTGGATTAGTAAGTATGCAGATGATACTAAGATAGGTGGGGTTGCGGGTAATGAAGTAGAGTTTCAAAGTCTACAGAGAGATTTATGCCAGTTGGAAGAGTGGGCTGAAAGATGGCAGATGGAGTTTAATGCTGATAAGTGTGAGGTGCTACATCTTGGCAGGACAAATCAAAATAGGACGTACATGGTAAATGGTAGGGAATTGAAGAATGTAGGTGAACAGAGGGATCTGGGAATAACTGTGCACAGTTCCCTGAAAGTGGAATCTCATGTAGATAGGGTGGTAAAGAAAGCTTTTGGTGTGCTGGCCTTTATAAATCAGAGCATTGAGTATAGAAGTTGGGATGTAATGTTAAAATTGTACAAGGCATTGGTGAGGCCAATTCTGGAGTATGGTGTACAATTTTGGTCGCCTAATTATAGGAAGGATGTCAACAAAATAGAGAGAGTACAGAGGAGATTTACTAGAATGTTGCCTGGGTTTCAGCAACTAAGTTACAGAGAAAGGTTGAACAAGTTAGGGCTTTATTCTTTGGAGCGCAGAAGGTTAAGGGGGGACTTGATAGAGGTTTTTAAAATGATGAGAGGGATAGACAGAGTTGACGTGGAAAAGCTTTTCCCACTGAGAGTAGGGAAGATTCAAACAAGGGGGCATGACATGAGAATTAAGGGACTGAAGTTTAGGGGTAACATGAGGGGGAACTTCTTTACTCAGAGAGTGGTAGCTGTGTGGAATGAGCTTCCAGTGAAGGTGGTGGAGGCAGGTTCGTTTTTATCATTTAAAAATAAATTGGATAGTTATATGGATGGGAAGGGAATGGAGGGTTATGGTCTGAATTCAGGTATATGGGACTAGGGGAGATTATGTGTTCGGCACGGACTAGAAGGGTCGAGATGGCCTGTTTCCGTGCTGTAATTGTTATATGGTTATATGGTTAAAAGCGATGCAGGCGCAATGCAAATCTTGCTTATCTGCAGTGTCACAGATATGCACATGGATTTGTATGATACAAAACATAAATTAGACAAATCATACAAAAGAATGTAAAGGAAGAAGACTGTGCAAAAACAAGACATTGGTGCCAAACCCAATTATAAAAATCATCCATTGCGAGGTGTTCACTGATCCATGTTGGCCCTTGTCTGGCACCCAGGTCCTAGGCCCTTATTTCCCATACTTTCAATTGCCCCAGACTGACCACACAATCACCCTTTAATGTTATACAGGACAGAAACTGACCCTTCCCCCCCCCTACCCCCCCGTCCATACTGACCAAGATGCCCAATCTTAGCTTGTCCCATTTGCCGCGATTTGCCCATATCCCTCGAAACTATTCCTATCCATGTACCTTTCCAAATGTTTTGTAAATGCTGTTATAGTACCTGCCTCATCAACAGTACCTTCCTGTGGCAGCTCAAACAATATACCCACCACCTTCTGTGTGAAAAGGTTGCCCCTCGGGTTCCTATCTTGCCACTCTCACCTTAAACATGTTTACTTTTTGTTTTGATTTCTCTACCCTGGATAAAAGTGCATTTACCCTATCTAATTCCCATATAGATTTTATACACCTCTATAAGCACCCCTCAGCCTCGAGCGCTCCATGGAATAAAGTCTTGGGCTATCCAACCTCTCCCTCCAGCTCATGTCCTCAGGACCTGGCAACATCCTGGTAAACCTTCTCTGCACTTTCTCCAGTTTAACAACCTAGCAGGGTGACTAAAACTAAACACCATAATCTCACCAACCCTTTGTTCTCACTCCACAATACTCGAGTCATCAGATCCTCCAAAGCCACGGTGAAGGTCTGTCCCCTCCCCAGGGAATGTCGGAAATACTAATTCTACCAGAGAGCATCCATGGGGAGAGGAGAGAGAATTCAAACATCTTTCAAGTTACAGAGAAGGTGGCGGAGTGGAGTGTACAATGGAAGTGCCTAGTTTACTTTCCAGCTGAGAGATGATATTGAGCCAGTTTTTATTGCTTCTTAGATTGCTTTTGCAGAGTTTATCAGAGAATGTTATCTTTTCGAAGGTTCTCAATAATTGATTAAACATGGACATTCATTAAACTGAGGACAATAATAAGTGAGGATGAAACTTTTCCTACAACTTTGCTTCCAAACATTATTCCATACTGCCATTGTCTGCGAATGTTTCACACAAAATGTACCATTTACTGCAGTGGAAAGAAATATATTAGTACATTCAGAAACATAAACCATATCCTTTAATGGAAAACAGCTGCCCTTTAAGAGGCAAAACAGAGACTGCTGGAATTACTTAACAGGTCATGTTGCATGTGTGGAAAGGAGAGCCATGTCAATGCTTCAGGTTGATTGCTTTTTGATTGCCCTTTAAAAATGATGTCTTGCTCCTGGATCCCATATATTTCATTAATCATGATGCTTTCTTGGCAACAGGCAACAGACTGCAAATAATTTGATAATGTTAATCCTAGCCCAGACTTTTCTAAGACTTTCCAATCGGGACTATTGTCTTCTCATGTCTCCCAAGCATCAGCAACTGACACATCATACTTCTGAAAACTTAACTCTAGTCTTTCTTTGTTCACTAATGTTTTTAATTCTCCAATCCCTAAGTGGGACACCCACATCCCCTTCATTGCTAGCAATGATTCAATAAAGCTTAGTTGCTTCTTTCGTGCCAAATACATTTTTTTAAATATACTCAATTACTCCGAAATCGTGAAGAGTCAAGAGTGTTTTAACCATATAACCATATAACCATATAACAATTACAGCACGGAAACAGGCCATCTCGGCCCTACAAGTCCATGCCGAACAAATTTTTTTCCCCTTAGTCCCATATACCTGCACTCGTACCATAACCCTCCATTCCCTTCTCATCCATATGCCTATCCAATTTATTTTTAAATGATACCAATGAACCTGCCTCCACCACTTCCACTGGGAGCTCACTCCACACCGCCACCACTCTCTGCGTAAAGAAGTTCCCCCTCATATTACCCCTAAACTTCTGTCCCTTAATTCTGAAGTCATGTCCTCTTGTTTGAATCTTCCCTATTCTCAAAGGGAAAAGCTTGTCCACATCAACTCTGTCTATCCCTCTCATCATTTTAAAGACCTCTATCAGGTCCCCCCTTAACCTTCTGCGCTCCAGAGAATAAAGACCTAACTTATTCAACCTATCTCTGTAACTTAGTTGTTGAAACCCAGGCAACATTCTAGTAAATCTCCTCTGTACTCTCTCTATTTTGTTGACATCCTTCCTATAATTGGGCGACCAAAATTGTACACCATACTCCAGATTTGGTCTCACCAATGCCTTGTACAATTTTAACATTACATCCCAGCTTCTATACTCAATGCTCTGATTTATAAAGGCTAGCATACCAAAAGCTTTCTTTACCACCCTATCTATATGAGTTTTAATGTCATATGTCCCGGATGGGACAATGGAATTCTTACTTGCTGCAGCACAACAATATATTTGAATATGTAAACATAGTACATTACGGAGGAAGAGATAAAAAGTTCAATAAATAACAAATATAGTGCAGTAATAATATAGTAATTTGCGGTTCAGAGCTCAAAGCTTATTTGTTGTAGTTTTTAATAGCCTGATGGCTGTAGGGAAGAAGCTGTTCAAGAATCTGGATGTTACAGTTTTCAGGCTCCTGTACCTTCTTCCCAATGGTAATGGTGAAATGAGTGTGTGACCAGGATGGTGTGGGTCTTTGATAATTTTGGCTGCCTTTTTGAGGCAGCAACTACGATAGATCCCTTTGATGGTGGGGAGGTCAAAGCCGGTGATGGACTGGGCAGTGGTCACAACTTTTTGTGGTCTTTTCTGCTCCTGGACGTTCAATTTGCCGAACCAGGCCATGATGCAACCTGTCAGAATGCTCTCTACCGTGCACCTGTCGAAGTTTAGGAAAATCCTCTTCAACATGCCGAATCTCCGTAATCTTCTCAGGAAGTAGTCGCTGATGTGCTTTCTGTATAATTGCATCAGTGTGCTGGATTCAGGAAAGATTTTCGGAAATATGCAAGCCCAGGAATTTGAAGTTTTTGACCCTCTCCACCATCATCCCATTGATGTTAACAGGATTTCCATGTATTTGATATATATTTTGCTAAATTCTGCATATTCTTCAATCTGGTGCAAGAACGATTTCTGATTTTTTTTTTCAATATCAATTCCTACCTCTCTCCAGTGCCACCATTTTGGTGTCAATCTATTCCATCAACAATACAGAAAATAGGTTTATGTAATCTTTTTATTCTTCCTGAGCACTTGAAGATTCCACATTGATCTATATCTCTCCCAGTAATTTGCCTACCACAGATGTTAGGCTCACTGGTCTATAGTTCCAAAGGGGCCCTTTGTCACAATCGAGAGGTAGCACAGTGGCACAGCATCAGAGACCCAGGTTCAATCCTGACTACTGGCGCCAGGATTCCTAGGTCCAGGATATTGCAGATGAGTTGGGATGGGATTATGGTATTGAAGATGGAGTTACAGGTGATAGAGGGGATCTTACAGAAACATATAACATTATAAAAGGACTGGACAAGCTAGATACAGGAAAAATGTTCCCAATGTTGGGCAAGTCCAGAACCAGGGGCCACAGTCTTAGAATAAAGGGGAGGTCATTTAAAACTGAGGTGAGGAAAAACGTTTTCACCCAGAGAGTTGTGAATTTATGGAATTCCCTGCCACAGAGGGCAGGGGAGGCCAAATCACTGGATGGATTTAAGAGAGAGTTAGATAGAGCTGTAGGGGCTAGTAGAGTAAAGGGACATGGGGAGAAGGCAGGCACGGGTTATTGATAGAGAACGATCAGCCATGATCACAATGAATGGTGGTGCTGGCTCGAAGGGCCAAATGGCCTCCTCCTGCACCTATTTTCCTTGTTTCTAACCAAGAGACTTATGTAGGAGTCCTTGTCCAAGAGTTCCTTGAATGAGTTTAGAGTGAGGGAGATGGCATTTGCTGTACACATGTTGCAACAGTAAACAAACTGTAGTGGATCAAGGCTGGCTGGGAGGCTTGAGTTAGTTCGCCGTCACGTCTCTTAAATCACTTCATGATGGTGGATGTCAGAGTGACTGGACGGCAGTCACTAAGGCACGTTACCTTACTTTTCTCTGGCACTGGGTGGATAGTGGTCTTCTTGAGGCATGTGGGGGCCTCAGGATGGAGTAGTGAGAGGTGAAAGACATCTGTGAATATCTCTGCCAGCAGATCTGCATGGATCCTGAGGACTCAGCCAGGTCCTCCATCTGGGCCAGTTGCTTTCCATGGGTTAATTCTCAGGAAGGCCAATCTAATGTCTACCACAGGAACTGTTCGTACAGGCATAGCCTGGCAGAAAAGAAGATGTTCCTCCAGCAATCTTCTGTTCACAGCAGGTGTAGAATGCATTGAGTGCAACGGGGAGGGAGCCATTGTTGCCAACAATGCTGCCTGGCTCCTATTTACAGGTCTGTACAGTCTACAGGTATCCATGTCATCAGGGCTGCCAACTCTTTGAGCGTGACACTCACGCATTTCAGCCAATTCTCACGCCCTCACACTGAAGACAGAATTCTCACGCTGACAGGCTGTCTTCAGTCCCTGCACAGCAGAGATCCTATAGTATAGCGGAGCTGTATAGCGGAGCTGTATAGCGGAGCTATAGGATCTTTGCTGCACAGTTTTTGCTCAAATTTGCGCTGCATGACAGCGATCTGCACGGATCGGGGCAGCGCGTCGGTCCCGGGCAGCGGGTGCCAGCGCTTTTGTGAGCCGTCTGCGAGCGCTGCGCTTCCGGCTACCGCGGCAACCTCGCACCCTCCCTCCCTCCCTCCCTCCCTCCTACCCTTCAACTAACACAGCAGCGCCAGTGCCGCCAATTCACGCTGCACGGTGCCAGCTAGACTCCCCATTGTGCGGCCAGGGAAAGAGTGGAGAAAGAGAGAGAGAGAGAGAGAGAGAGAGAGAGAGAGAGAGAGAGAGAGAGAAAGGGAGGGATGGAGGCAAAGAGAGAGAGGGGGAGGGAATGTAGAAGGGGGAGGAAGGGAAGGGGAAGGGGGAGAAAGAGCAAGCGTGAGGGAAAAAGGGGGAGGGGGAGGAAAGAGGGAGGAGGGAGGAAAGAGGGAGGGGGTGAAAGAGAGGGAGGGAGAGGGAGGATGGAGGGGGGGACGTCCCTGTGTGTGTGTGTGTCCCTGTGTGTGTGTCTCTCCCTGTGTGCGTGTCTGTGTGTGTGTGTGTCTCAGTGTGTGTGTGTCTTCCTTTGTGTATGTGTCTCCCTGTGTGTGTGTGTGTGTGTGTGTGTGTGTGTGTGTTTCCCTGTGTGTGTGTGCATGTCTGTGTGTCTCCCTGTGTGTGTGTGTGTGTCTCCCTGTGTGTGTCCCTGTGTGTGTGTATGTGTCTCCCTGTGTGTGTGTCTTCCTGTGTGTATGTGTCTCCCTGTGTGTGTGTCTGTGTCACCCTGTGTGTGTGTGTGTCTCCATGTGTGTGTCTCCCTGTGTATGTGCTCCCTGTGTGTGTGTCTCCCTGTGTTTGTGTCTCCCTGTGTGTGTGTCTCTCCCTGTGTGTGTGTCTCCCTGTGTGTGTGTCTCTCCTGTGTGTGCGTCCCTGTGTGTTTCTCCCTGTGTGTGCGTCCCTGTGTGTTTCTCCCTGTGTGTGTGTCTCCCTATGTGTGCGTCCCTGTGTGTTTCTCCCTGTGTGTGTGTCTCCCTGTGTGTGCGTCTCTCTGTGTGTGTGTTCTCCGTGTGTGTGTCTCCCTGTGTGTGTGTCTCTCCCTGTGTTTGTGTCTCCCTGTGTGTGTGTCTCTGTGTGTCTCCGTGTGTGTGTGTGTCTCCCTGTGTATGTGTGTCCCTGTGTGTGTGTCTCTCCCTGTGTCTCTCTGTTGTGTGTCTCCCTGTGTGTGTGTGTTTCTCTCCCTGTGTGTGTGCGTCTCTGTGTGTTTCTCCCTGTGTGTGTGTCTCCCTGTGTGTGCGTCCCTGTGTGTTTCTCCCTGTGTTTGTGTCTCCCTGTGTGTGCGTCCCTGTGTGTTTCTCCGTGTGTGTGTCTCCCTGTGTGTCTCCCTGTATGTGTGTCTCCCTGTGTATGTGTGTCCCTGTGTGTGTGTCTCCCTGTGTTTGTGTCTCCCTGTGTGTGTGTCTCCCTATGTGTGCGTCCCTGTGTGTTTCTCCCTGTGTGTGTGTCTCCCTGTGTGTGCGTCCCTGTGTGTTTCTCCCTGTGTTTGTGTCTCCCTGTGTGTGCGTCCCTGTGTGTTTCTCCCTGTGTGTGTGTCTCCCTGTGTGTCTCCCTGTGTGTGTGTCTCCCTGTGTATGTGCGTCCCTGTGTGTGTGTCTCCCTGTGTGTGCGTCAAGTCAAGTCAAGTCAAGTTTATTTGTCACATACACATACGAGATGTGCAGTGAAATGAAAGTGGCAATGCTCGCGGACTTTTGTGCAAAAGACAAACAACCAAACAACCAAACAAATTATAAACACAATCATAACACACATATTCTTTTACATAATAAATAATGGAAGGCAAAACGTTCAGTAGAGTTAGTCCCTGGTGAGATAGGCATTTACAGTCCGAATAGCCTCCGGGAAGAAACTCCTTCTTAACCTCTCCGTTCTCACCGCATGGCAACGGAGGCGTTTGCCTGACCGTAGCAGCTGGAACAGTCCGTTGCAAGAGTGGAAGGGATCTCCCATGATTTTATTTGCTCTGGAGTTGCACCTCCTGTTGTATAGTTCCTGCAGGGGGACGAGTGAAGTTCCCATAGTGCGTTTGGCTGAACGCATTACTCTCTACAGAGCCTTCTTGTCCTTGGCAGAGCAATTCCCAAACCAGATGGTAATATTTCCGGACAAGATGCTTTCCACCGCCGCTGCGTAGAAGCAGTGGAGGATCCTCGGAGACACTCTGAATTTCCTCAATTGCCTGAGGTGGTAAAGGCGCTGCCTTGCCTTACTCACGAGTGCTGATGCGTGTGATGCCCATGTCATATCCTCAGAGATGTGGACTCCCAGATATTTAAAACAGTTCACCCTATCCACAGGATCCCCATTTATCCTCAATGGAGTGTACGTCCTCGGATGATGTGCCCTCCTAAAGTCCATGATCAGCTCCTTCGTTTTTTTGATGTTCAAGAGGAGGCTGTTATCCTGGCACCAGAGTGCTAGATCAGCCATCTCCTCCCGGTAGGCCTTCTCGTCGTTGTCTGAGATCAGGCCCACCACCTGTCTCCCTGTGTGTGTGTGTCTCCCTGTGTGTATGTGTCTCCCTGTGTGTATGTGTCTCCCTGTGTGTGTGTCTCCCTGTGTGTGTGTCTTCCTTTGTGTATGTGTCTCCCTGTGTGTGTGTGTGTGTGTGTGTGTGTGTGTGTGTCTGTCTCCCTGTGTGTGTGTGTCTGTCTCACTGTGTGTGAGTGTGTGTGTGTGTCTCACTGCGTGTGTGTGTGTGTGTCTCCCTGCGTGTGTGTGTGTGTGTCTGTCTCCCTGTGTGTGTGTGTGTGTCTGTCTGTCTCCCTGTGTGTGTGTGTGTGTGTGTGTGTGTCTGTCTCTCTGTGTGTGTGTGTGTGTGTCTTCCTTTGTGTATGTGTCTCACTGTGCGTCTGTTGTCACAACCTGGCCTTAGACAGGGCTGCCAACTCTCACGCTTTGAGCTTGAGAGTCACGCATTTCAGCCAATTCTCACGCTGGTGACAGAATTCTCACGCTGTCTTCAGTCCCTGCACAGTTTGTCTTTTTGCGACATATCACAACGATCTGTGCGGTCTGTGGAAGCGCATCAGTTGGAAGCTGTGAGTGACGTCGCATCTCTTCTCTTCTTTCTTGGTCGGATGTGCAGCCACCGACAACATGAAGCAGCCGGAGATAAAACTAACCTGGTGAATCGGCTGTAAAACATGGGGAGGACCACAATGAGGCTAAACATCCAGGACAGGACTCTAGACACGTCTGGCCACTTCGGCGGTCAGCGCTGAACTGGCGTGCGAAAGCAAAACTGCATGAAAACAATCAGCCCGTCCCGACTCACATAACCACGGCTTCTGAACGCCGGTATCGATACCTGCGTGAGCCAGTAGGCGCCGCTACATGGTCCCCCCAGAACCCGCGGTACGGAAACGCACTGGTAACCGGATGGTTTGACCGGAACGCGCAGTCCGTGGTCATGGGGCGAGCGTAACAGTAGGGGCCGACAAAACAGAACCGGAGGGACGGGCGTAACAAAGGGGACCGGAGAAACATGACCGGGGGTAACAGGTGCAGAGGGCGGTAAAACGGCCGGTGGACGTTCTCTATGCCGTGGAGTGGCCACTGTCACTGGGCTATCCTCGTCGATGTGTGCTGGCTTAATGCGGCTCACGGAGACGAACTCCTCCTTACCACCCATGTCCAACGTAAACATCGAGGCACCAGTACTCAGCACCCTATAGGGCCCCTCGTACACCCACTGTAATGGCGAGCGATGAGCATCTCTACGGAGAAAACATAAACACAATCCCGTAACATAGTAGGCACATGCACCGCAGGCGAACCATGCTGGGAAGTAGGAACTGGAACCAAAGCACGCACCCGCTCGCAAAGATCCGCTAACAACGCCAAAGCCGGGACCTCTTGATCCCAGGGGACAGGCAGGAAATCCCCAGGAACTCGCAAAACCGAGCCGTGAAGCAACTCGGCTGAGGAGGCTTTGAGGTCCTCCTTAGGCATGGTTCTAATGCCTAGGAGGACCCAAGGCAACTGGTCGACCCAATCTGGGCCGGTGAGTCAAGCTTTCAACGCTGACTTTAGGTGCCTGTGGAAACTCTCAACCAAACCGTTGGACTCTGGGTGATACGTGGTGGTCTGATCCAGCTTTGCGCCATACAGCTGCACCATACTGCTCCACAGGAGGACGTGAACTGGGCCCCACGATTGGTAGTAATATCGGAGGGAACCCCAAAACGAGCGATCCAATTCGAGACAATGGCCCTCGCGCATGCCTCAGCGGACGTATCCGTTAACAGTATCGCTTCCGCCCACCTGGTAAACCTGTCCAAGATAGTCAGTAGGTGAGTAGTAGGTATGTTACAAAACCTACCTGAATCGTGGCTGAGCATCTGCCCCACCCCTTGTGTGTGATTTTGGAGCTGTTTGGAGGGGGCGGGTTTAAAACCCGATTTTTACTAGGCTGTTCCAATCGCAGATGTTCAGCCTAGTAAATCATTAACGGAGAATCGCTGCAAGACCCGGTCCCAAAAGCTATTATTAGTTTTATAGGCCTCGAATAGTAGATATAATAAATTTAAAAGCTCTCGTTCAGTTCGCAAGCTCTGGCAGCCCCAGGGTTTTATAAAGCAAACAATTAAAGGTATATACCTTATTTTTACATTAAATGGGGCATGTATATAACCCTATAATTATAATTTTCTATAACGAATAGTTCATTTTGGGCTTTTTATATCCCGCAGTATTTTTCTCGGCATTTGAGGGCACTAATCCAGCGCGCTGTCAACATTCTAAACCTGCGCGTTCCACATGAACCCACTAGAAAACCGATTTAAATGGGCATTTATTTACAGCAATTGAACACTAAATTCCTTCCATTTGGCCTATAAATTAATGTAAATTAGATATAAAAATCATGTTATATTGTGAATTATTTGTGAATAATCTTTGGACACTTAGGCTATTTAAAAATGTTAATCTTTCCTTAAGAAATGTGCTTTTGATTATCCAATATCACAGCTTTTTTGTAATGCCCATTGAAAATCAATAGGGAACAAGATGCTAATTTACGAGTATGAAAATGGTCATAACTTTTTTAATACTTGAGATATGAAAGTGAATTTGGTGTCAAATTAAACTTATTGTTATGCTTTATCTGATGGGATAAATTGCAGACTTGGTTTTTTTAAATCTCAAAATTTTGTAACATTGCTATGAGTAGGCCTGCGCGAACATGGGAAGGGACCCACCAGGTCGACATGGATGTGCAGGAACCTGCCGTCCGGGATGGCGAAATCCTGGACGGGCGGGCACACATGTTTCTGTACCTTGGAAGTGTGGCATGGGATGTAGGAATGGTCTCATGCTGCGACCTGCTTCCTCAACCCATGCCAGAAGAACTTTGCCACGACCAAGGCAGAGGTGGTGCAAATGGACGGGTGCACTAGGCTGTGGATAGTGTCGAAAATCTGAAGCCGCCAAGAAACCGGGACAATGGGACGGGCTTTGCCTGTGGATATATCGCAAAGGACCCGCACACCGGCGGCGCTGCAAGGCACATTAGTCAGCTTGAGCTCTGATTCAGCATTGCGGTAAACCTCCGTACCGGCATCTGCCTGTTGGGCAGCGGGCAGCTCCGCATAATCAATGCCTAGACTTAACGCTGAAACTTCGGGCAGCGCTGGACGGCATACCGCGTCACCCACAACGTTCAGCTTCCCTGCCACATGCCGAATATTGGACGTGAATTTGGAAATGTAGGCGAGGTGCTATCGCTGTCTGTCTGTACTTTGGTTAATACGGACGTTAGTGGCTTGTGGAGTGTGAATGCGGTGAGCTCGCGCCCCTCCAGGGCATAACGGAAATGGCGGATAGCGAGGTAGAGTGCAAGGAGCACCCGGCCGAAAGCACTATACTTAACTTCGGAGGCTCGCAGCTGCCTGCTGAAAGTTGCCAGCAGCACCCAGCGGCTACCTATACATTGCTCGAGGATGGCGCCTACCATGACGTCGGTAGCGTCCACGGCGAGGGCCATTTGGGCTGACGCCCTAGGGTGTTCTAGCATAGTGGCGTTGGCCAATGCAGTCTTAGCCCCGCTCGAACGCCTTCTGTGCCTCCTTAGACCAGACCAGGTCCTTAGGCTTACCGGCCAGGCATTGGAACAACGGCCGCATGATGGCGGCTGTTGACGGGACGAATCGGTGGTAGAAATTAACCATCCCGATAAACTGCTGCAGGCCCTTGACTGATAGGGGCCTCGGAAAACAACGGATATCGTCGACCTTCTTGGGCAGCGACTGCGCGCTGTGGGAGGTGATGCTATGACCCAAGAATGAAATGGAATGCAATCCGAACTGGCACTTCGCAGGGTTGATCACTAACCCGTGTTTGCGCAGCTGTTCGAAAAACAGGCGGAGGTGCCTGACATGCTCTGCCTGCGAGCTGCTGGCCACCAGAATATCATCGAGGTAGATGAATATGAACGGCAAACCCCAACAGACCTGATCCATTAACATTTGGAACGCGTGAGCAGCGTTGCTCAGGCCAAAAGGCATTCTAAGCGATTCGAAAAGGTCGATGGTGGCCATCTTAGGGACGTCATCGGGATGGACCGGAATTTGATTATACCCGAGAATAAGGTCAACATTTGAGAAGAAGGTTGCACCTTCCAGATGGGCCGAGAAATCCTGGATGTTCGGGGCTGGTTACCGCATTCATACGCCTGTAATCAACGCAAGGTCTCCAACCCCCGGATGCTTTAGGCATCATGTGTAGCGGGGAAGCCCAAGGGCTATCCGACCGCCGGACAATCCCCATGTCCTCCATAAGCTGGAACTCGTCTCATGCGATGCGCAGTTTATCGGACAGAGACGGCGTGCGCGGGCGTGTACCGGTGGGCCCTCGGTGGGAATGTGGTGGACCACGCCATGACAGGGTGCAGCCCCGTCAAACCGGGGCATAAGCAACCCTAGGAAGTCGGCGAGCAGGGCTGCGAAAGGTTGCTGGATCTCAGCTACCTCGTCGAATTGCTGTCGGGACGTGGATGGGTTGTGCGGCTTGGCAGGGCCTTGGGTCCAACACAGGGACCATGTGTCCACCTTGCACAAGACTAGCAGAGTGAACGCGTGCAAGAAATCGGCCTCCAGGTTGGGTTGGGTTAGGTGATGTCAGCAACGATAAACTTCCACCTGTACGGGCAGGAGTCAAAATTTAAGTCCATGGTCCACGTACCGTAAGGGAGAATGTCACTCCCGTTAACAGCCGAGAGGACAGGTCCCACCTTACCGGCGCAAATATCTCAGGCGCTCGGAGGCAGGATACTGGTATGGGCACCAGAGACCACCAGGAAATGGTGGCCGGAATGGCGATCGCGGACATAGAGTCGTTCGTTTGAGCCGATCACGTTCGCCTCTATGGACAATCGGCCGAGGCATTTCCCGGGTACGAGCAGGGGCTCCGACATCTTCGGGCTTCAGTTCCATATCTTTAATAATGGTAACACCAGCAACGTTGGCAGTAGACCACTGGTCGCGGCGATTCTTCTTCGGCTGCACCCGTGCCGTGACGAGGGGGTGGACGAAAGCAAACACGTCCCGCCGCCTGTGCGCCCACAGTTCATCAGCTCTCTCCGCGAGTCGTTGCGGATTGCTGAAATCAGCTCCGCCGAGGCATCTGTTCCAGGAACGCCTGCTCGAAAAGCAGACATGGGCGGTGCCCGTCCATCAGGAGTAACATCTCCGCCATGATGGTGGATGGCCGCCGGTCGCTGACACAGTCCAAGTGCAGCAACTTCACTGCCCTGTCTCTGTGGCTGAGACCGTAAGCGTGGAGCAGCAGGGCCTTCAGCCCTTCGTATTTGCCGATGGTTGGCAGGTCCCTGATGTAGGGCAAAAACCTCGAGGCACAGTCCTGCAGCAATGCCCCACCACATGAAAATACATTGTGTCGTCTGCTACGATGTGATGGAGGTGGAACTGTGCCTCAACATGGGCGAACCACACCTGAGGTTGGTCAGGCCAAATCGATGGCAACTTGAAGGCCGGTGAGCCCTGCCGGGTGCTGGCTGATTCTGAGGGAATGCTGTCTTCCTGCATAATTCTCTTGTCTAACGACGGCTAGACAGGTCTGGGTCACCAATTTTGCGAACTCAAGAACGACAACTGAAGTTTCAAACGGATCTTTATTCGAAAGTTCGGTTTTCAGTACACAGGTTCTCTAGACATGTCTGGTCACATCGGTGGTCAGCGCTGAACTGGCGCGCAAAAGCAAAACCGCGCAATAACAAGAAGCCCCTCCCGAGTCACGTGACCTCGGCTTCCGAATGCCGGGTTCGATACCTGTGCATGACGGTAGGCGTCTCTACCCAGTCTTCATACGACAGGTAATAAACCTCGATGCTGGACCTGGAACACTGCAGAACTGCAACAAAAGCATGTTCAAGGCTGAATATAAGACGCAAAATGCTGGAGTAACTCAGCGGGTCGTGCAGCATCTCTGGAGAAAGGGATTATGTGAAGGTTTGGGTCAAGACATTTGAATATGTGACGTTTGGGTTGAGACCCCTCTTCAGTCCAAAACGTCACCTATTCATTTTCTCCAGAGATGCTGCCTGGCCCACTGCGTCCCTCCAGCTATTTTTTGTCTGTCTTCAGTTTAAATCAGCATCTGTAGTTCAAGGCTGTTGTATTGGCTTCTGTGGCTGAGTTCAACAGGGCAGTTTATCCTTATTTTTGATTGGTTCCATTACTGCAAGAATTGTTTTACATCCTGTCTGCAAATTATATTCAGGTTCTTTCTAATACACACATGTTAATCAGATGTTGTAACTTAAAAATATCTATCTATCTATCTATCTATCTATCTATCTATCTATCTATCTATCTATCTATCTATCTATCTATCTATACGTAACTAAAACTCCGATTTTGTTATCTTCCGGTTTGCGCGTATTTTCTTTTTGCGCAAAATCTGCACGCGATATTGCTACGATTTTTCGCCAACTGTTCTCCTGTGCTGCAAGTGCACACACGATCG
Source organism: Leucoraja erinaceus (assembly GCF_028641065.1). Lineage (NCBI taxonomy): Eukaryota > Metazoa > Chordata > Chondrichthyes > Rajiformes > Rajidae > Leucoraja > Leucoraja erinaceus. The sequence goes on along the minus strand of NC_073402.1, from coordinate 177,100 downwards.
GTTGTCTATTGTACAAGTTAGCGAGGTTTAAAAATCTATTAAACTGCATGTGCGCAGATCGATCTCCTCTCCTGCCTGTCAGCACCACGTGGATTATTTTCTTCTCCTGTCACTTCCTGGAACAGTCTCCCCCTTCCTGCGCCATCAGTTCCTGGAGCTGAGGGACACTCTGGATGGCTGGCGGAGGTCTCCAACCAGACTCAATTTCGGAGGGAGTGGGAGCGGCCCAGCCCACCCAGCGCAGAGTCAGAGATGTTCCGGTGGGCGGCGCGACTCACGTCGCAGCGGCCTCTGCAGTCTGTCTGCTTTTTGGGGTTTTTTTGTCCCGTTTTAATGTAGTTTTTATTTTTTTGATGGGGTATGTGTGTGTGTGTGTGTGTGGGGGGGGGGAAACTTTTAAAATCTTTCCCCTGCACGGAGAACCAGACCTTTCCCTGTCGGGTCTCCGTTGTCGTTGGGGCCTAGCACCGTGGAGCGGCCTCCAGCAGGAACGTCCTGGGGCTCCAGTCACGGAGCTGCGGAGCTACTCACCATCGTGGAGCTGGCCGAGTCCAGAGCGGGTGGAGCGGTGGTGGCGTGCTGCTGCGACCCGACCCTGGGGATTTGGAGGCTCCAACCGCAGGTCTGGTAGACAGCAACACCGGGAGCCCGCGGGTCCCTGCTGGGAGACAGCTTTTCGGGGCTTCCGCAACGGCGACTTCTCCCGTCCGAGTAGCGGGGTCGAGGATGACCTGGAGCGGGGCCTGACATCATCGCCCGGCGTGGCTTCAACGGCTGCGGGACTTTGCCAGCGCCCGCCCGGGGTTCCAACAACAAGACCCGGAGCGCGGCCTTGCACCACCCGGCGCGGCGTAAATGACCGCGGGACAATTGTTATCGCCCGCCGGGGGCTCTGACTTGGGCTCTGACTTTGACTCTGACATCGGGGGGAGAGGGAAGTGCAGGGGAGAGATACGTTTTTTTGCCTTCCATCACAGCGAGGAGGAGATGCGCTGTAATGGATGTCTGTGTAAACTGTGTTGTGTCTTGGGTCTTTTTTTTCTTGTATGTATGACTGCAGAAACAACATTTCACTTGAGCCTCTATGAGGTTCAAGTGACAAATAAATTGTATTGTATTGTATTGTATTGTATTGAGATGTCGCCGATGTCGCCAAATGGAAAGTGGAGGAGAACGAGCATCACCCGCTATGAGTATCCATCGCACCGCCAGCTCCAGTCCCTTCCCCCCTCGCTGGCTCCTGTCCCCCCCTCCCCCCATACCCCCTCTCCCCATGGCTCTTCCCTGTCTTTTCTCCGAGCTCTCTCTACTTCCTACTTTCCCTCCCCCCCTCCACCCAGCCCACATGCACCCCTCCCCCACTGCCCTCCACACCCACTCCCCTCCCACGCCCACACACCTCGCTCCCCCTACAAAAACCCCCGCCCCCACACCACTCCCTGCCCGCACACCCCCCTCCCCTCATACTCCCCTCGCCGACAAACACCTCTACCCCCTCAAGCGCCGCTGCACAAACAACCCCCCCCCCCACTACCCCCACCCACACACACCTCCCTCCCCCACACTCCCCAGCCCCCACAGCCCTCCCCCAAACAACCCCCACACATCCCCCCCAATCCCCCTCCTGCCCCATGCCCTCCCCAGCACAAACCCCTGTCCCCACAGCGCCGTCCCCACAACCCCCCTCCCACATTCTCCCCTCCCCCCCACCCACACACCCCCCCCACAACATCCCTGCCCACACCGCCCCCCCCACCAACCACCCGCCCACACCCACCCCCCTCCCACACACCCTCCTGCCCACAAGCCCCACTCATAAACCCCCCCACCCACACCCCCCCCACAACATCCCTGCCCACACACCCCCTGCCCACACACACCCCCCCGCCCACACACCCCCCCTGCCCACACACCCCCCCTGCCCACACACCCCCCCCCCCCACACCCCCCTGCCCACACACCCCCCCTGAGCCCCCACCCCCCCCTGCCCACACACCCCCCCTGCCCACACACCCCCCCTGCCCCACACCCCCCTGCCACACACACCCCCTGCCCACACACCCCCCTGCCCCACACCCCCCCTGCCCCACACACCCCCCCTGCCCACACACCCCCCCTGCCCACACACCACCCCCCCTGCCCCACCCCCCCCTGCCCACACCCCCCCCCTGCCCACACACCACCCCCTGCCCACACACCCCCCCTGCCCCCACACACCCCCCCTGCCCCACACACCCCCCCTGCCCACACACCCCCCCTGCCCACCACACACCCCCCCTGCCCACACCCCCCCTGCCACACACACCCCCTGCCCACACACCCCCCCTGCCCACAACCCCCTGCCCACACCCCCTGCCCCCCACACACCCCCTGCCCACACACCCCCCTGCCCCACACACCCCCCTGCCCACACACCCCCCTGCCCACACACCCCCCCTGCCCCACACCCCCCCTGCCCACACACCCCCCCTGCCCACACAACCCCCCCTGCCCACCCTGCCCCCCCCCCTGCCCCAACCCCCTGCCCACACACCCCCTTGCCCACACACCCCCCCTGCCCCACACCCCCCCTGCCCACACACACCCCCTGCCCACAACCCCCTGCCCACACCCTCCTGCCCACACCCCCCTGCCCACACACCCCCTGCCCACACACCCCCTGCCCACACCCCCCTGCCCACCCCCCTGCCCACAACCCCCTGCCCCACACACACCCCCCCCTGCCCACACACACCCCCCTGCCCACAACCCCCTGCCCACAACCCCCCTGCCCACAACACCCCCTGCCCACAACCCCCTGCCCACACACCCCCTGCCCCACACACACCCCTGCCCCCACAAGCCCCTGCCCACCACCCCCCTGCCCACACACACACCCCCTGCCCACAACCCCTGCCCCCCACACACCCCCCCCTGCCCACACACCCCCCCTGCCCACACACCCCCTGCCCACAACCCCCTGCCCACAACCCCCTGCCCACACACACCCCCTGCCCACACCACCCCCCCCCCCCCCGCCCTCCACCCCCCCCACACCCACCCCCCTCCCACACACCCTCCTGCCCACAAGCCCCACTCATAACCCCCCCCCACCCACACCCCACCCACAACACCCCCCCACCCATACACCCCCCCTTCCCCCCAAAACTCACCAACAACACAGCCCTCTTCCCCAGCACACCCCCCCCACACTCCCAACCCCTCCCCCCACCCCACACCCCTCGCCCCACCAACATACCCCTCCCCCTGCCCACGCACCCCTCCCCCCGCCCACACATACCCCCTCACCCACACACACCCCACTTCTCTCTCCCCCCCTTCCCTCCTCCTCTTCCACACATGTAGAGGAGGGGGAGGGATGCTGGGGGATGTGGGGAAATGAGCCGCACCTGCGCAGTTAGGGGCTATGGGTGAGTGGTGGAATATTGCATCGGGGAATGGGTTGCGTTCCAATGGGTCCCACTTAGTCTGGTGTACTATAAATACTTGGTGTATTATAAATTAAAGAGAACCGATCAAATATTTTAAATAGTTCCCATTCATGTACATTTAGGGATATCTTTTGATTGCAATGGTAGGCAAGAAGGATAAGTATAGTTTACTCCAATGACAGACCAAATCATATCACTGTTGTAAATGATGGCACTAAAAATAAACCTGGCTATTCCCATCCACACTGCAAAACATGACAAGATATCATATTAAATATTCTGCTGGACTCGTGCATTGGATAAAATCCTGTAAACTTACACGAACGTACGTTCCATGAACATGGAATTTAATACAGAGAAATGTGAGGTGTTTAAACCAAACATTTGGGCAGCACCTACACCGTGAATGGTAATGCTTTAGGGGGTGATGTAGATCAGAAGCAAATTGGAGTGCAGGTGCATGGTTCCTTGAAGGTGGAGTCACAGGTAGACTGGGTGGTCAAAAACTTCCAGAAAGCCTTTGACAAGGTCCCGCACGGGAGACTTGTGACTAAAATTAGAGGACATCGTATTGGGGGTAGGGTGTTGACATGGATAGAAAATTGGTTAGCAGACAGGAAACAAAGAGTAGGAGTGAACGGGTCCTTTTCAGAGTGGCAGGCAGTGGCGAGTGGTGTGTCACAAGACTCGGTGTTGGGGCTGCAACTGTTTACCATATATATTAATGATTTTGAAGAGGTAATTCGGAGCAACACTAGCAAGTTTGCGGATGACAAAAAGCTGGGTGACTGCGTGAACTGTGAAGAGGATGTTAGGAAGTTGCAGGGTGACCTGGACAGGTTGAGTGAGTGGGCAGATGCGTGGCAGATGCAGTATAATATAGATAAATGTGAGGTTATCCACTTTGGCGGCAAAAACAAGGGGGCAGATTATTATCTCAATGGGGTTAGGTTAGGTAAGGGGGAGGTACAGCGAGACCTAGGTGTCATTGTACTGAAAGCTGGCGTGCAGGTATAGCAGGAAGTGAAGAAAGCTAATGGATTGTTGACCTTGATAACAAGAGGATTTCAGTATACGAGTAAAGCGGTTCTTCTGCAGTTGTATAGGGCTCTGGTCAGACCACATCTGGAGTATTGTGTACAGTTTTGGTCTCCTAATTTGAGGAAGGACATCCTTGTGATTGAGGCAGTGTAGCATAGGTTCATGAGATTGATCCCTGGGATGGTGGGAATGTTAGGAACGGTTGAAAAGACTAGGCTTGTATTCACTGGAGTTTAGAAGGATGAGGGGAGATCTTAGGGGAGGGGGGGGGGGGGAGGGGGGGGGGGGGAGAGAGGGAGGGGGGGGGGGAGAGGGAGGAGAGGGAGGGGGGGGGGGAGGGAGGGGGACGGGGGGGGGGGGAGAGAGAGAGAGTGCCTTTTTACTTCAACCCAAACTCAAACAACCATTTGCAGGCAGTGCTTTTTTTTTTTTACCTCTAACCATATTTTCATTTTCAAACCAAATTAAGGTACTCACAGTGCTGTAGACATTTGTCATTGTCATTCAAAGCTCTGATTGAGGCACACCACTTGTAGAGACTGATTGAGGCCACCACTTGCAGAGACTGATTGAGGCACACCACTTCCTGGTTTTATAGTCCCTCTCCCTCCCTCCAGCAGGGGTAGCAGAGAGAATGGGGAATGTTGTAAAAACATTAATATCTCTGTCAATTTTCATCGACGGGAAAAGTCCTCGGCACATATGCGGCGGAGGGGGGCTCTGAGCGAGGTGGCCAAAAATGACGGCCGTAGGTGGCGGCGTACTCTCGGAAACTGCAGCACAGAAAGCCAAAACTGGTCAAGAACAGAGTTTTAGTAATATATATAGATTATAAAAGGACTGGACGAGCTAGATGCAGGAAAAATGTTCCCAATGTTTGGCGAGTCCAGAACCAGGGGCCACAGTCTGAGAATAAAAGGGAGGGCATTTAAGACTGAGGTGAGAATAACTTTTTCACCCAGAGTTGTGAATTTGTGGAATTCCATATAACCATATAACCATTACAGCACGGAAACAGGCCATCTCGGCCCTACAAGTCCGTGTCGAACAAATTTTTTTTTCTTTTTTTTTCCCCTTAGTCCCACCTGCCTGCACTCATACCATAACCCTCCATTCCCTTCTCATCCATATGCCTATCCAATTTATTTTTAAATGATACCAATGAACCTGCCTCCACCACTTCCACTGGAAGCTCATTCCACACCGCTACCACTCTCTGAGTAAAGAGGTTCCCCCTTATATTACCCCTAAACTTCTGTCCCTTAATTCTGAAGTCATGTCCTCTTGTTTGAATCTTCCCTATTCTCAAAGGGAAAAGCTTATCCACGTCAACTCTGCCTATTCCTCTCATCATTTTAAAGACCTCTATCAGGTCCCCCCTTAACCTTCTGCGCTCCAGAGAATAAAGACCTAACTTATTCAACATATCTCTGTAACTTAGTTGTTGAAACCCAGGCAACATTCTAGTAAATCTCCTCTGTACTCTCTCTATTTTGTTGACATCCTTCCTATAATTGGGCGACCAAAATTGTACACCATACTCCAGATTTGGTCTCATCAATGCCTTGTACAATTTTAACATTACATCCCAGCTTCTATACCCAGCTTCTATACTTCCCTGCGACAGAGGGCAGTGGAGGCCAAATCACTGGATAGATTTAAGAGTGTGTTGTTTAGAGCTCTAGGGGCTAGTGGAATCAAGGGATAGGGGGAGAAGGCAGGCACGGGTTGTTGATTGGGGCCAATCAGCAATGATCGCAATGAATGGTGGTGCTGGCTCAAAAGGCCGAATGGCCTCCTCCTGCACCTATTTTCTATTTTTAATAAGGCTTTTGACACATTGGCCTTCATCAGCCAGAGCATTGAGTGTAGAAGTTGCAGTTGAATAAGACGTTGGAGAGGCCACATATATAATATTGTGTTCAATTCTGGGCACCATGTTATAGAAAAGATAAAAAGGGTACTGAGATGAATTACGAGGATGTAATCAGGACTAGAAGGTGTAAGCTTTAGTGATGTTGAGTAGGCTGTGACTCTCTATTCCTTGGCGTGCAGGAGGATGAGGGATAATCTTATGGAGGTGTATAAAATCATGAGAGGCATGGATCGGGTGGATGCACAAAGTCTCTTGCCTAGAGTAGGTGAATCGTGAACCAAAGGGCATAAGTTTATGAAGGGGAAAATATTTAATAGGAATATTAGGGGTAACTTTTTCACACAAAGGGTGGTGGGTGTATGGAACAAGCTGACAGAGGAGGTAGTTGAGGCTGGGACTGTGTCAATGTATAAGACACTGTTAGACATGTACATGAATAGGACATGTTTGGAGGGAAATGGACCAAACGTGGGCAAGTGGGACTAGGTGTATGGCGGCTCGCCTGCAGTCTGTCTGTTTTTTTTCTTTTTTGTGTTGTTCTTTTGTCCTGTTTTAGTTCATTTGTGGTTTATTGTGTATGTGTGTGGGTGGGGGGGGAGAAAACATGTTTTTGGTCTCTTATTTCGGGGGGATGCGACCTCTTGACATATCCCCCGTCTCCGTCTCCACCTGCGCCGAGGCCTAATAGCGGAACTGGCGGCCTTGGAGCTGAGGCAGCGGCGACCCGACCTCAGAGCGGGCAGCGGCAGCAGTGATCCAACCCCGCAGCGGGCAGCGGCAGCGGCAGCAGCGATCCGACCTCGGAGGATCGGCCGCGGGCCTGGTGGACGACATCATCGGGAGCTCGCAGGTCCCAGGTTGGTGACCTGTTCTCCCGAGCTCCCGCAACAACAGCTGCGTCCTCTGGACTGGAGGGCCGCAGCTTCGGCGGCTTCGACCACCCCGGGCCGCGAGGTTGAACCGGCCCGTTCGCGGAGCTTGGATTCAGCCGCGTGACTGACATTACTTACCTTCACCTGGCGGGGTCACAACATCTGAAGCCTGGATCGCCTCGGTGCAGAGGGAGAATAAGAAGGGAAGAGACAAAGACTTAAGACTTTTGCCTTCCATCACAGTGAGGAGTATTCAACTCACTGTGGTGGATGTTAATTTGTGTTTTTTGTGTGTTTTTGTCATTTTTTACTATATGTAGTCAACGAAATTTCGTTCAGACCGACCGCAAGGTCTGAATGACAATAAAGGCTACTTTGACTTTGACTTTGACCGGTGTGGGTAAGTTGGGCCGATGGACCCATTTCTACACTGTATCATTCTCTGACTCTATGACTCCAAAGTACGAATGTAGATGGGGCATGTTGATGGGTGTGGGCAGATTGGGCTGAAGGGCCTGTTTCCATGCTGTGTAACTCTATGACGAGTAAAACTGAATGAATAAAATTACTTCAGCAGATTGACGTTAACATTCCATTCCTGTTGCCGAGGAAGGTTACAGATATTTAACTCTATTAATTGAGAAAGCATTCCGCTCTTGCCTACCCTTCCCCTGCCCCCACACCCGGAACTTCACTGAATGTCAATTCTCCTTGTGTGGTACAGTGAATAATAGCAGGCTATTTGAACTTGATATATTGGAGTATGATGTTGTCCACTCTCAATGCTTCCACCATAGAGAAAAAGTGCAGGAGTAAGCCATTCGGCTCTTTGAGCCAGCTGATAAACTAAAATCAGTACCCTGTTCCTGCTTTTTCCCCATATCCCTTGATTCCTTTAGCCCTAAGAGCTAGATCTAACTCCCTCGAAAACATCCAGTGAATTGCCTCCACTGCCTTCTGTGGCAGAGAATTCCACAGATTCACAACTCTCTGGGTGCAGAAGTTTTTTCTCATCTCAGTCCTAAATTGCCTGCCCCTTATTCTTAAACTGTGACCCATGGTTCTAGACTCCCCCAACATCGGGAACATTGTTCCTGCATCTAGCCTGTCCAATCCTTTAAGAATTTTATATGCGATACCCTCTCATTCTTCTACATTCAAAATGAGTACAAGCCCAATCGACCTATTCTTTCATCATCTATCATCTCCATCATCCATCATCATCCATTTCCTGTTCTCAAACACAACATGGCAGCTGTCAAAACATTTAAACAATATATCTGAGAATCATATTTAAGAGGGAATGCTCAGAATGTGTATGCTGAGGTCAGTGTGAAGGTGCAATTGAGATTACAATTAGGTTAGTCATTAAATAACCAGGTGAGACAAATGTTCGCATGCACTATTGCTAACTTCACCTACTGCATCTGGTGTTCCCGATGTAGTCTCCTGTACATCAGCATGACTAAGCTTGGACTTGGCAACCATATCATCTACATTGTGCTTGTTCCACCTAGGGCTAGAGGATCTCCCGGTTGTACCCGCTGAGTTTCTCCAGCACTTTTGTCTACCTTCGATTTTCCAGCATCTGCAGTTCTTTCTTAAACACTGCTAACTTCCCTTCCCATTCCCATAGTGGCCTTTCTGTTCTGGTCCTCCTCTATTGCCAGGGTGAGGCCTGATGCAAACTGGAGGAACAGCACCTCATATAGGCTGCGGCAGCTTACACCCCATCGGCATGAACATTGAATTCTCCATGTTTAGGTACACTGTCACTAACCCCCCCCTCCCTCCACCCCCCTTCCCCCACCTATTCCCCCTCTCACCATGTCTCCCACACAACCCTGCCTCCCACCTCTTCCCACTCCCTCCCTTCCCTTCCCTCTGCCCCACCAGAACTCCCATCGATATCTCCCCTCCATCCACCTAGCCTCCCCCCCCCTCCCCCCCCCCCCCCCCCCCCCCCCCCCCCCCCCCCCCCCCCCCCCCCCCCCCCCCTCCCCCCCCCCCCCCCCCCTCCCCCCCCTCCCCTCATCTCTCCCCCCTCCCCCCCCCACCCTCCCCCTCCCCCCCCACATCCCCCCCCCCCCCCCCCCCCCCCCCCCCCCCCCCCCCCCCACCCCCCCCCCCCCCCCTCCCCCTCCCCCCCCCCCCCCCCCCCCCCCCTCCCCCCACCCCCCCCCCCCCCCCCCCCCACCCCCCCCCCCCCTCCCCCCCCACCTCCCTCCCTCACCCCCCCCCCTCCCCCCCTCCCCCCACCCTCCCCCTCCCCCCCCCCCCCCCCCCCCCCCCCCCCCCCCCCCCCTCCCCCCCCCACCCCCCCCCCCCCCCCCCACCCCCCACCCTCCCCCCCTCCCCTCCCCCTCCCCCTCCCCCCCCCCCCCCCCCCCCCCCCCTCCCCCCACTCCCCCCCGCCCCCCGCCCCCCCCCCCCCCCCCCCCCCCCACCCCCCCCCCCCCCCTCCCCCCCTCCCCCCCCCCCCACCCTCCCCCTCCCCCTCCCCCCACCCCCCCCCTCTCCCCCCCCCCCTCCCCCCCCCCCACCCTCCCCCCCTCCCCCTCCCCCTCCCCATCATTATTTTCCTTCCTCTGATTTAACAACCCACAACTCTTCAAACCTGTCTCCCACTTTCCTTTCTTATCACTGGCCTTTGTTCCAACCATTTGCCTATCAGACCCTTCCCTCGCCTACGTCGACCTATTATCTGCCGTGCTCTGTCCTGCCCATCCCCTTTTCCAGCTTTAACCAGCATCTGCAGTTCTTTGTTTTTAGATTTCATCTGCTCCACTGCGAAATCTCCTAAAGATGTGTCTGCTTTGAAGAAGTTGTCCTCTCTCCGACGAGAGTTCTGCAACATCCTGCACTGGGTGAAATGATTATGGGCAACAAGGAAATGGCAGAAGAGTTGAACAGGTAGTTCGGATCTGTCCTCACTAAGGAAGACACAAACAATCTCCCAAATGTACTGGAGGACAGAGGATCTAAGGGGGTAGAGGAACTGAAAGATATTTTCATTAGGTGAGAATTAATATTGGTAGGCTAATGGTCTCCTGGGCCTGATGGTCTGCATCCCAGGGTCCTCAGGGAGGTGGCTCTAGAAATAGTGGACGCATTGGTGATCATTTTCCAATGTTCAATAGATTCAGGATCAGTTTCTGTGGATTGGAGGACAGCTAACGTTATCCCACTTCTCAAGAAAGGAGCGAGAGAGAAAACGGGGAATTACAGACCAGTTAACCCGCTTTCGGTGGTGGGAAAGATGCTGGAGTCAATTATTAAAGAGGTAATAATGGGGCATTTGGATAGCAGTAAAAGGATTAGTCCGTCAACATGGATTTATGAAAGGGAATTCATGCTTGACTAATCTTTTGGAATTTTTTAAGGATGTGACAAGTAAAATGGATGATAGGGTGCCAATATCTAGACTTTAGGACAGCCTTTGATAAGGTCTCGCACGGGAGACTGGTGACTAAAATTAGAGCACATGGTATTGGGGGTAGGGTGTTGACGTGGATAGAAAATTGGTTGGCAGACAGGAAGCAAAGAGTAGGAGTGAATGGGTCCTTTTCAGAATGGCAGGCAGTGGCGAGTGGAGTATCGCTATGGTCAGTGTTGGGGCAGCAAATGTTTACCATATAAATGATTTGGAAGAGGGAATTAGGAGCAAAGCTAACAAGTTTGCGGATGACACAAAGCTGGATGGCAGTGTGAACTGTGAAGAGGATGTTAGGAGGTTGCAGGGTGACCTAGACAGGTTGAGTGAGTGGGCAGATGCGTGGTAGATGCAGTATAATATAGATAAATGTGAGGTGGCAAAAACAAGGGGGGAGATTATTATCTCAATGGGGTTAGGTTAGGTAAGGGGGAGTGCAGCGAGACATGGGTGTCCTTGTACACCGGTCACTGAAGGTTGGTGGTACACAAAAATGCTGGAGAAACTCTGCGGGTGCAGCAGCATCTATGGAGCAAAGGAGATATTTTGGGCCATGAAGAAGGGTTTCGACCCGAAACGTTGTCTATCTCCTTCGCTCCATAGATGCTGCGGCACCTGCTGAGTTTCTCCAGCCTTTTTGTGTACTTTCGATTTTCCAGTATCTGCAGTCTTAAACACTGAAAGTAGGTGTGCAGGTACAGCAGGCGGTGAAGAAAGCTAATGGAACGTTGGTCTTCAGTTTTGGTCTCCTAATTTGAGGAAGGACATCAGATTCAGATTTAAACTTTATTGTCATTGTGCATTGTACAGTACAGAGACAACAAAAAGCACTTCCATCCTTGTGATAGAGGCAGTGCAGCGTAGGTTCACGAGATTGATCCCTGGGATGGTGGAACTGTCATATGATGAAAGATTGAAAAGACTAGGCTTGTATTCACTGGAGTTTAGAAGGATCTTATAGAAACATTTAAAATTATAAAAAGACTGGACAAGCTAGATGCAGGAAAAATGTTCCCAATGTTGGGCGAGTCCAGAACCAAGAGCCACAGTTTTAGAATAAAGAGGAGGCCATTTAAGACTGAGGTGTGAAAAAACGTTTTCACCCAGAGAGTTGTGAATTTATGGAATTCCCAGCCAGAGGGTAGTGGAGGCCAAATCACTGGATGGATTTGAGACAGTTAGTTAGAGCTCTAGGGGCTAGTGAAATCAAGGGATATGGAGAGAAGGCAGGCACAGGTTATTGATTGGGGACGATCCGCCATGATCACAATGATCACCTCGAAGGGCCGAATGGCTTCCTCCTGCGCCTATTTTCAATGTTTCTATGCATCTATCCTCTCTCGCTGCTCGCCCTCTATGATTCCTCCTGCTCCCCAGCTCTACAACCATGTTTTTAACCAGATGCTACCACAGCCAGGTGTGTTTTCTTGGTGCCTGCCAGTGCCTCCATCTCCTACCTTGGGGATTCCAGCTCCGGTTCCAGACATCCCTGTTTGGACCCAACCCGGATTACAGGTACCAACAATCAATCTGCTGCTTTTCGCACAAGCTCTCCTTCAGTGCCTTGCGTTCCCTACTGGCTGTGATGCAGCGGCACCAGTGGGCCCTCGCTCTGACTCTCCCGCAGCCCCAGGCCTCACTCACCTTCACCTGCAATGGACCCCAACTTTACTAAATTCTATGTAATGTGGGAGGAAACCAGAGCACCTGGAAAAACCCCACACGGTCACAAGAATAATGACAAAATCGGTACAGATAGCACCTGTCATCATGATTCATGGAGAGATACAGCAAAATAGGACGTACATGGTAAATGGTAGGGAATTGAAGAATACAGTTGAACAGAGGGATCTGGGAATAACCGTGCATAGTTCCTTGAAGGTGGAATCTCATATAGATAGGGTGGTAAAGAAAGCTTTTGGTATGTTAGCCTTTATCAATCAGAGCATTGAGTATAGAAGCTGGGATGTAATGTTAAAATTGTACAAGGCATTGGTGAGACCAAATCTTGAGTATGGTGTACAATTTTGGTCGCCCAATTATAGGAAGGATGTCAACAAAATAGAGAGAGTACAGAGGAGATTTACTAGAATGTTGCCTGGGTTTCAACAACTAAGTTACAGAGAAAGGTTGAATAAGTTAGGTCTTTATTCTCTGGAACGCAGAAGGTTAAGGGGGGACTTGATAGAGGTCTTTAAAATGATGAGAGGGATAGACAGAGTTGATGTGGACAAGCTTTTCCCTTTGAGAATAAGGAAGATTCAAACAAGGGGACATGACTTCAGAATTAAGGGACAGCAGTTTAGGGGTAACATGAGGGGAAACTTCTTTACTCAGAGAGTGGTAGCGGTGTGGAATGAGCTTCCAGTGGAAGTGGTGGAGGCAGGTTCGTTGGTATCATTTAAAAATAAACTGGATAGGCATATGGATGAGAAGGGAATGGAGGGTTATGGTATGAGTGCAGGCAGGTGGGGCTAAGGGAAAAAAGTTGTTCGGCACGGACTTGTAGGGCCGAGATGGCCTGTTTCCGTGCTGTAATTGTTATATGGTTATATGGAATCAGACCACTGTGCCCACAGAGTCCACACCACCTCTCAAACACCCAGCTCCACCTTTGCACCATAATCCCATTTTTAATTTTCCCCACTTCCTCATCAATTCCTTTCAGATTCTGCCATTCACCAGCAGAGGTAACTTACAGTGGCCAATTAATCTACCACCTTGCATGCCTATAGGATGTGGGAATGTCAACCATTTAACCATATAACCATATAACAATTACAGCACGGAAACAGGCCATCTCGACCCTTCTAGTCCGTGCCAAACACGTATTCTCCTCTAGTCCCGTACATCTGCGTTCAGACCGTAACCCTCCATACCTTTCCCGTCTATATAACTATCCAATTTATATTTAAATGATAAAAACGAACCTGCCTCCACCACCTTCACTGGAAGCTCATTCCACACAGCTACCACTCTCTGAGTAAAGAAGTTCCCCCTCATGTTACCCCTAAACTTCTGTCCCTTAATTCTCAAGTCATGTCCCCTTGTTTGAATCTTCCCTACTCTCAGTGGGAAAAGCTTATCCACGTGCTCCTGCTCCTTTGCCTCCTCAGATGCTGCTTAAACCCCTTGAGTTCATCTGGTCATTTATGTTTTCTCTTGTTTAACCTCTTGGCCTTTTTTTTGCAGGCAATCTTTACATCCCCTCTCAGATATACCGTCATTGTACTCTGAGCTGGTGCCAATACAACCATGAGTGACTTGGTCGTCAGACCTTCTTTGTGAGGGGGCTGCCTGTACTAACTAACTTACGCTGTAATCTTTCTCACCCACTGCCCCAGCTTGCTGAACACCTTTCTCCTGATTTATCATTCAAGTTTATTTTGAAGGCGGAGATTGACAGATTATTGATTAGCACAGGTGTCAGGGGTTATGGGGTGAAGGCAGGGGGCTGTCGGGAGCCGGTGGGGGAGGGGGAATCATCCTGCAGCCAGGGATGGGAACGGCTTCAGGCGAGGCCTGTCAGGGGCTGGTGTAGAGGGGTGAATGCTGTCGCGGCCTACCGCTGCCGGGAGTCAGTGCGGGGGTGCGTCCTGCAGCCGGGGTGGGGGGATGGCCTCAGGCGGGGCCTATCCCTGCCGCTTCCACAGCAATACGCCACTGCTGCCACGGGCGTGGTCTACTGCTGTGTGCTGGGGTGGGTGTGTGTGGGGTGGGAGGGTTGTTGGGGGTGTGGGTGTGTGGGCCGGGGTAGTGCGGGGGTGGGGGGGGATTGTGGAGGGAGAGGTGTGTGTGTGCCAGTGGAGGCAGATGTGTGGGCTGGGGTGGAGGGGTGTGTGTGGGCGTAGGGGGTGGAGGAGGGCTGTGTGATGGGGAGAGGGGGTGTGTGGGTGGGGTGATTGTGGGGCAGTAGTGGTGTGGGGGTAGAGGGGAGTGTAGGGGAGGAGGATGTGGATGGGGGGTTGTGGGGGGAGGGCGGTGTGTGGGCGGGCTTGTGTGGGCGGGGGGTTGTGGGCAGGAGGGTGTGTGGGCCGGGTGTTGTGGGTGGGAGGGGGGGTGGGGAAGAGAGCTCGGAGAAAAAAACTGGGGCTGTGGGGGAGAGGGGGGGGGGGGGGGGGGCGGGTATCACGGAGGAGTGGGGCAGGAGCCAGTGAGGGTTAACCAGAGGGGAATGAGCTGGAGCTAGCGGTGCAATAGGTACTCACAACGGGCGCTGGTCACTGGACGGGTCCTTTTCAGAATGGCAGGCAGTGGGGAGTGGAGTGCCGCAAGGCTCGGTGGTGGGGTCGCAACTGTTTACCATATATATTACTGATTTGGATGAGGAAATTAGGAGCAACACTAGCAAGTTTGCAGATGACACGCAGCTGGGTGGCAGTGTGAACTGTGAAGAGGATGTTAGGAGGTTGCCGGGTGACCTGGACATGTTGAGTGAGTGGGCAGATGCGTGGCAGACGCAGTATAATACAGATAAATGTGAGGTTATCAATTTTGGCGGCAAAAACAAGGGGGCAGATTATTATCTCAATGGGGTTAGGTTAGGTAAGGGGGAGGGACAGCGAGAGACCTGGGCGTCCTTGTACACCGGTCACTGAAAGTTGGCGTGCAGGTACAGCAGGCAGTGAAGAAAGCTAATGGAATATTGGCCTTCATAACAAGAGGATTTCAGTATAGGAGTAAAGAGGTTCTTCTGCAGTTGTATAGGGCTCTGGTAAGACCACATCTGGAGTATTGTGTACAGTTTTGGTCTCCTAATTTGAGGAAGAACGCCCTTGTGATTGAGGCAGTGCAGTGTAGGGTCACGAGATTGTTCCCTGGGATGGCGGGACTGTTATATGAGGAAAGATTGATAGGACGAGGCTTGTGTTCATTGGAGTTGAGAAGGATGAGGGGATTTCTTATAGAAATATATAAAATTATAAAAGGACTGGACAGGCTAGATGCAGGAAAAATGAGTCCAGAACCAGGGGCCACACTCTTAGAATAAAGGGGAGGCCATTCAGGACTGAGGTGAGAAAAAACATTTTCACCCAGAGAGTTGTGAATTTGTGGAATTCCCTGCCACAGAGGGCAGTGGAGGCCAAATCACTGGATGGATTTAAGAGAGAGTTAGATAGAGCTTGGGGGCTAGTGGAATCAAGGGATATGGGGATAAGACAGGCACGAGTTATTGATTGGAGACGATCAGCCATGATCACAATGAATGGCGGTGCTGGCTCGAAGGGCCGAATGGCCTCCTCCTGCACCTATTGTCTATTGTCTATAATTCACCTTGTAAGTCCCATTTCCAGATGTTGACATTGTCTCATCGGTAATGATTATATGAAGGTCAAATTTCATGAGCAATTACTATAATCACTAAATGAGGCCTTTGAGACAGCAAAGAAACCTTAATTTCGGTGTTACATTTAGAACTTGTTTTAACTATGTTCAGTGTTCAGCATTTAGCTGTTCTGGGTGATTAATTTCACTAGAATTTAATGAAAATGTGTTACACCAATTGATGTTGCATTGACGTGGCTCAGTAGAAATGTGCAGAACCTATAAAGAACAGCAATAAAACTTTACTGTACCCGCCATTTGTCCTGTCACCCAGTTCTCCAGTATTAACTCTGTTCAGCTTTCTTGTCTTTTGAACATTTATTTTTTTAATACGTTTTCATTTGCAACAGTGTAGAAATTATAATGGTACAAAAAGGATAAATTATCAACAGATTGAGAAAAAAAAATTTTCCCAAAGAAGAAACTAGCATTTAATCCAAATGACCGAGTCCA
This sequence comes from Leucoraja erinaceus, assembly GCF_028641065.1. Classification (NCBI taxonomy): domain Eukaryota; kingdom Metazoa; phylum Chordata; class Chondrichthyes; order Rajiformes; family Rajidae; genus Leucoraja; species Leucoraja erinaceus. The sequence goes on along the minus strand of NC_073402.1, from coordinate 160,669 downwards.
CAGTATTCCAGAATTTAAATCAACGTATTTTGTGGTTATGATCACTTAAAATGGAATGGATGGAATGGTGTACTCCAAGACCATTATGCTAATCTGGTTTACATTAAGTTGCTGTTGCAGGACAACTTTGATTGTAAACTTTGACTTACTTTGGGGAGAAATAGACATTACTATCATATCACAGAAGAATGTGGGGGAGGCTTGAGCCAAGGGACACGCAGGCTTTTGTAACAAAACAGCTGGAAAAGTCACGTTATATTGTCAAAAGATTAGAGCCTGAGTGCGTTTGGACCCTCTAAGAAATATGTTGTTAGGATACAAAATTTATTAGATTAATAAAATGTTAAAAAGCCACTTTTAATGCCAAATACATATCAAGCTGCAGTTTCAAACAAGTTGGCCCGTAAGAATTTAATCATAGTTTCACAACTTAAATGTATAAGAAATGATTGGTAACAAAGGTTCCTTTGTGGCTGTATTATTCAGTATAGTCTAGTCTGATATTGAAGATAGACACAAAATGCTGGAGTAACTCAGTGGGTCAGGTAGCATCTCTGGAGAAAAGGAATAGGTGATGTTTCAGGTCGAGACCCTACAGACTGAGAGTCCGGGGAAAGGGAAATGAGATATTGATGGTACATATAACAAATGAATGAAAGATATGCAAAAAGCAATGATGATTAAGGAAAGATGGAACCAACAATGGTTCATTGTTGGCTGTGAGGTAACTGAAAACAAATTATACATTCAGTGAAACTCAACAGGACGATAGTGAAACTAGTATAGTGACCATGGTGGGAAGGGGGGATAAAGAGAGGGGGATATAAGGGTTACTTGAAGTTTTAGAAATCAATATTCATACCGCTGGGTTGTAAGTTTGATATTGAGCTGAGCAGATTGCACAAGTCCAAATTTTTATCCTTAGTATCTATTATTTTAACTGATCTATATATGAGCAGCAATTTAAACACTGCATTCAGTGTCTCAATGGAAATAGACTCATACAACATGGAAATACGTCCGTGTAGGCAGGCACTGCAAATGCTGGTTTAAACCGAGGTTAGACACAAAATGCTGGAGTAACTGCAGGACTGGCAACATCTCGGGAATGGGTGACATTTCAGCCCTTCGAAACAGGTCCTTCAGCCCAACTTGATCCTATCAATGTACCTGTCCAAATGTCTTTTAAATGTTGTGATAATACCTGACTCCTCTGGCAGCTCATTTCATACACCCACCACCCTTTCTGTGAAAAAGTTGCCCTTCAGGTCCATATTAAATCTTTCTCCACTCACCTGAATCCTATGTCCTCTGGTTCGCGATTCTCTTACTCTGGGTAAAATACTCTGTGCATTGTCCGAACTGTTCCCATTGCGATCTTATACACGCGTGGCTGATGGATGGGTAGCTTACAGTGGAAAGGTTGCTTGTGGTGCAGAGGGTGTTACGTAACTCTTATTTTTGTTCATGGAGCATATTCACAGACCTTCTGTGAAACGTGGTCTGATAGAAACATAGAAACATAGAAACATAGAAATTAGGTGCAGGAGTAGGCCATTCGGCCCTTCGAGCCTGCACCGCCATTCAATATGATCATGGCTGATCATCCAACTCAGTATCCCGTACCTGTCTTCTCTCCATACCGCCTGATCGCCTTAGCCACAAGGGCCACATCTAACTCCCTCTTAAATATAGCCAATGAACTGGCCTCAACTACCCTCTGTGGCAGAGAGTTCCAGAGATTCACCACTCTCTGTGTGAAAAATGTTCTTCTCATCTCGGTTTTAAAGGATTTCCCCCTTATCCTTAAGCTGTGACCCCTTGTCCTGGACTTCCCTAACATCGGGAACAATCTTCCTGCATCTAGCCTGTCCAACCCCTTAAGAATTTTGTTGTTCTGCACAAAATACTCCAAATGTCCCAACCAAAGTCCTACAAAGCTGTATCATGGCTTCCTGACGATTATACTCAATGCCTCAACCTATGAAAGCAACCATACAATATGTCTTCTTTACCATTCTATCTATTTATGGAATCAAGGGATATGGGGAGAAGGCAGGCACGGGTTATTGATTGGGGACGATCAGCCACGGTCACAATGAATGGTGGTGCTGGCTCGAGGCCAGAATGGCCTCCTCCTGCACCTATTTTCTCTGTTTCTATGTTTCTATGTAATGTCTTCTCTTGCCTCTCAATAAACTTGGAAAGATCCCACTAGGTCTGGGGATTTACTTATTCACCCTCAAGATCCTCCTCCTTCTGAATTGCATATTAGTATTCTCCACAATGATCTCACTGACCTCCATGTCCTTCTCTTTGATGAAAACAGATGGAAAATACTTGTTTTGTACCTCACCTACATCTCCAGACTCCAAGCACAAATTCTCCGCTTTCTCCTTGAGTGGTCCAACCTTCAACAAAAGGTTGATTTTAACATACAGTAGGTCTAGAAGGCTCTCGGATTTTCTTTAATACAACTCGCCAAACAATTTGCGACCCCTGATGGCCCTTCTAATCACCTGCTTGAGTTCTTTCCTCAAAGGCCCTGTCTGATTACAACCTTGCATGCACTTCCATTTTCCTTTGACCAGATTTACAACCGCTTTGGTCATCCAAGGTTCCATTCCTTTGCCATCCTTATCCCTCCTCCTTATTGGAACATGGCAGTTCTGAACATGGATCAACTGGCCTTTACACAGCTCCCACATGTCAGACGAGGACTTATTGGTCTCACCGATGTACAGAAGACTACATGTGGAACGCCGGGTGCAGGAAATGAGGTAAGACAAAATGAGGTACACGTAAACCTCTGTCTCACCTGAAAGGACTGCTGGAGTCTGCGGGTGGAGGCAGGGAGGAGGTATAGGGAACGATGTTGCATCTCCTGCGATTGCAAGGGAAAATACCTATGCAATTTTTGGTGGTTTGGGTAGAAGAGATGAGCGAGCCAAGGAGTTGTAGTGAAAGCAGTCTCTGTGGAACGTGGAAAGGGGTGGAGATGAGAAGATGTGACTGGTGGTAGAATCGCAATGGAGGTGATGGAAATGTCGGAGGATGATCCATCAATGATGATAGTGGGGAACACTTCTACCAACAAAAGACGATATCTCGGATGTCCCCGAATGGAAAGTCTGATCTTGGGAGCAGATTCAGTAGAGATAGGAACTGAGAGTAGGGGATAGCATCTTTGCATGAGGCAGAGTAGGGGGAGAAGTGTGGTCAGATAACTGGGAGATGATGTATATATAGCATACCTGCCTACATTTGAAAATGAAAAATCTTATTCTGAGTACACGGGTTGACAGAGTACGAGCGCTCGCCCATTACGGGTGGGGTCTTAGCCTTAGCCTTAGCTCCTGGATTTTACGGTTTTTTTTAATAGTTTGCCAATATCACGATATATTCAGTTACCAATTTTTGTCAGAGGATTTCAGCATTCAAGTACCTGAAATCACCTTTTGCTGAATTTTTTTTTTATGTCTCTCTCTCTCTCTCTCTCTCTCTCTCTCTCTCTCTCTCTCTCTCTCTCCTCTCTCTCTCTCTCTCTCTCTCTCTCTCTCTCTCTCTCTCTCTCTCTCTCTCTCTCTCTCTCTCTCTCTCTCTCTCTCTCTCTCTCTCTCTCTCTCTCTCTCTCCCCTCTCTCTCTCCTTCTCTCTCCCTCCCTCCCTCCCTCACGCCCTCTATCTCCCACTCCTCATCTCTCTCTCATCTCTTTCTCATTCCCTCTCTCACCTCGACACAACCCTCGGTCTCAAGAACGACAACTGGGGTTTCCAACAGATCTTTATTCAAAAGTTCGATTTCCAACATACACGTTCTTAAGACACGTCTGCCCACAAAGGTGGTCAGCGCTGAACTAACGCGCGCAAGCAAAAACTGCGCGAAACAAGCAGCCCCTCCCGAGTCACATGACTGCGGCTTCCGAATCTCTGGATACGCCAGTAGGCGCCGCTACATGCCCCCCCCCCCCCCCAGAATCCGCGTTAAGAGAACGTACGGGTAAACGGACGGTTAGGTCAGAACGCGTAGTTCAAGGTCGCAGGGCAAGCGTAGCAGTAGGGACCGGCAGAACAGGACTGGAGGGACACGAAAAACACGAACGAGGAACGGGGCATAACAAAGGGGACCGGAGAAACATGACCGGGGGTAACAGGTGCAGAGGGCAGTAAAACAGCAGGTGGACGTTCTCTACAACGCGGAGTGGCCACTGTCACTGGACTATCCTCGTCGACGTGTGCTGGCTTAATGCGGCTCACGGAGACGAACTCCTCCTTACCACCCATGTCCAACGTAAACGTCGAGGCACCAGTACTCAGAACCCTATACGGACCGTCGTACACCCGCTGTAACGGCGAGCGATGAGCGTCTCTACGGAGAAAAACATAAACACAATCCTGTAACATAGTAGGCACATGCACCGAATACGAACCATGCCGGGAAGTGGGAACTGGGACCAAAGCACGCACCCGTTCGCGAAGGTTCACTAACAACGCTGAAACCGGGACCTCTTGGTCCTGGAGGACAGACAAGAAATCCCGGGACCTCGCAAAACCGAGCTATAAACCAACTCGGCCGAGGAGCCATTGAGGTCCTCCTTAGGCGTCGTTCTGATGCCTAGGAGGGCCCAAGGTAACTGGTCGACCCAATCTGGGCCGGTGAGTCGAGCTTTTAACGCCTGGAACGCCTGTTCGAAAAGCAGACTTGGGCGGTGCCCATCCATCAGGGCTAACATCTTCGCCATGATGGTTGAAGGCCGCCGGTCGCCGACACAGTCCATGTGCAGCAGCCTCACTGCCCTGTCTCTGCGGCTGAGACCATAAGCGTGGAGCAGCAGGGCCTTCAGCCCTTCGTATTTGCCGATGGACGGCGGGACCCTGATGTAAGGCAACAACCTCGAGGCACAGTCCTGCGGCAATGCCCCACCACATGGAAATACATGATGTCGTCCGCCACGATGCAATGAAGGTGGAACTGTGCCTCAACATGGGCGAACCACACTTGAGGTTGATCAGGCCAAAAGGCTGGCAGTTTGAAGGCCGGTGAGCCCTGCCTCGTGCTGGCTGGTTCCTGCATAATTCATCTTGTCTAACGATGGCTAGACAGGTCGGGGTCACCAATTTGGCAGACTGAAGAACGACAACTGGGTTTTCCAACAGATCTTTATTCAAAAGTTCGATTTTCAGCATACAGGTTCTTTAGACACATCTGCCCACAACGGTCGTCAGCGCTGAACTAACGCACGCAAGCAAAAACTGCACGAAACAAGAAGCCCCTCCCAAGTCACGTGACCGCGGCTTCCGAACGCCGGGTTCGATCTCTACGTATGCCAGCAGGCGCCGCTACACCCCAAAAGATAAATATTTCATTAAATAAATGACTTCGTACAGCTAAAAATATCTTTACAAAGAATGTTACCTGAAATATCTCATTGCCTAGCAATGTGTGCAAACTGCAGAGAAAAAGTGTTGGCAGAAGCCATCTTCTGCTTCAGTAAGGGATGCTGGTCGGTGATTGGCCACAACGCTCCTCGGAAACAGCGTCTGATTGGCCGCCGAGTGACCAGCGCATTATGTGATTGGACATAATGCCCTTGGAGACAGCGGCTGATTGGACGGTAATTTTATAGGAAGCTGGTCGGTGATTCCACGCAACCCCCTAAGAGACAGCGGTTGATTTGCCGTTTATTCCCTCATTTTATAATCTTACTGTTCCGATTTTTCACACTTTTTAAACTTAAAAATCAGAACAAATACGACAAAACGTACTAGTTGGCAGGTATGATATAGTAGACGTCACCTGAGAGCCTGTACCCTGTGATGGGGACAGAAAGAACATGAATGAGAGAGAGGTCGGAGCTATTTACCCTTCCTTTTTAAAAATTAATATTAATTCAGCGGCGTCTATTTCATGCATTTAACATAAAATCCGGTGGTGCCATGCTGGACTAGCAGTCGCAACTTCTAGTTCCGCTGCAGTAAAAAACGCGATTTTTCGCCTTAAAATCGGGTCTGGAGGTCGGGACCGATTCAAAAACTCACCGGAGCCAGGGGACGTCGCGCTGATGGCGTCATCAGTAAGCGCTGTGATTTAAAACGGAGGAAAAATAACTTTAAATGAAAAAACCGTCTCCAGCTCAAAGCCCTCAGAGAACAATCTCAAAACTGTTGAAAACACAGAAAACTGAAGAACAGACCTCTGAGGTGGATTCTGGAATGGCTACAAGATCCAAGACTGAGATGGCTACTAAGGAGAAAAATGAAATGGGGGAGATAAAGAACTCGGTAAGAGAATTGAGAAAGGATATTGAGGCTGGAAACTTAAAAATGATGGAAAATATGAATGTTAAATCAATGGAAAATATGGCAAACATTAATGCTGGTAATCAAAACGTTATTGACTGCATTGGCATTATACAAAAACGAATTGAGGATGTGCATGAAGAGCTAATGGGGAGAATTAAGAAAGGCGAAGAAGAAACTGAGAAGAAGTTTGAGGGTGTGAATGTCATTATTTTTTCACATGTAACCAAAATAAAAGACATGGAAACAGTGGTTGAACAAATGGCTGAAGATATGCAGGAAATGAAGCTAGAACTGGACAGCCTCAACAGTCAACTGGCGAAAGTCTCAGATAAATGCCTTGATCTTGAAGCTCGCTCACAACGCCAAAATCTACAAATATTGGGAGTAACAGAAGGGGCAGAGGGGAACAACGCTCTCACTGTCAACCTAATCAAACATGTACTCAATCTACCTGTGGAACCGGAAATTGAAATGGCACATCAAATACCTAGATTTAAGCCAAGATCACAAGCAGATCTAGCCCACCCACGACAGATCATAGTCAAACTTCGGGACATTTCAACACTTGAAGAGCTGATGAAAAAAATCAAATATGGAGTGAAGATGACCTTTGGAAAAGTTACTATCAAACTCCTCCGGGATTACCCCTATGAGATCGTTCAAAAGAGAAGAAAGTTTGAACAGACAAGACAGATTCTCTATGGAGTTAAAGATGTTAGATGTGGAGTTTTCTATCCGGCCAGAATACGCATTACTTTCAAGGGAAAAGAGAAAACTTTCACTAACTCGGACGCATCTTGTAAATATGCCAAAGAAATTGTGGCAGTGGCAGGATGATATAGACAGTTTCTTGCCTTTTACTATTTCACAGAGAACACCCGAAGAAAAGGGAATAAACAACACTCTCTAAAAGTTTAAAATGGAAGAGAATTTCCACGTGCGATTGTTTAGACACCTTATCTCCATTGGACGCTTTGGAATTTAACTCAAGGACATTCTTTGTTCAAAATGAAGGAAAGACTGATAAGCAAACCAGAGATGAACAGCAGAGCCGAATGTGGAAAACATTACAAGGACGAATGGCGATTTAAGATTTTAAAACAGTTTTACAAAATATAGAGAATTAATAATAATTAACAATACTAATATAGAAATATAAATGGAAACTAACCTGAACTATATAATGGGTAAAATGTAATAATCTGCTAATAAGACTGACTAGCTCGTATATAGAGATGACAAATTTTAGAATTAAAGTAGATAATACTGAAAGGTTAAGTGTTATGTAGTTCGTGTGAAGAAGGGAGGAGACTCCGGCACCTGGCATAATTCCAGGAGCCTGTTTCTGGTTAACCCTTACAGCTAACAGCTTACTATTATCAAAGATATAACTAATTATAAATAATTAGTAGATGAAAGTGTTAGATAAATATGTAAAGTGTTAGATAAATAAATTTCACAGTAGCCGAACACAGATCGGATAATGTCTGAATGAAATATACATATATATATCTATATATATATAATGTAATTGGGTGAAATATAGCTGATTTTGAAATGGCACCGCCTTCTTAGGGATAGAGTAATAAAAGGAGTGGAGCTAATTGTACACCATCAATTTCGGAAGTCGAATAAATGTCGGACCCCACAGACGTGTGGGACACGCACTACAGTGTCGAACACTTCAGACACTGTAATTTTACTTGTCAAATTTTTTTTTTTTATCACAATATGTCACTGTTATGCGGGTTTTTTTCAAGGAAAATCGCAAAAGGGATCTACCAAGGAAGTTAATAATATAAACGCCCCCCAACTATCCAGAGTCCTGAGGTATGGATGCACCGTAATAAATAAAGGTACTAAAATCAGAGAAAATGCAAGATGATAAAAAAAAAGAAAATGGGAGGAATCACACTATGCAGCTGGAATATAAGGGGTATTAATGAACCAATTAAAAGGGGCAAAATACTAGCTCAGTTGAAATCATATAACACGGACATTTCTTTTCTACAAGAAATGCACCTTAAACATCAAGACCAGATGAGATTGAGGGCGAAATGGATAGGCCAAACATTTCACTCCTCATATACATCGAAATCCAGAGGTACTGCAATTATTATTCGCAAAGGAATAGCATTCAAATCAAAGAATATTATATCAGATAAGGAAGGGGAGATACCTTATAGTCACAGGAGAGATTCAAGCTACGCCAATCACTTTGGTAAACATATATACGCCCAATTTTGATAATCCTCAATTTTTTAATAAAATCCTGAATAAAATCGCAGAATTTAACTACCAAAATGTTATAATTGGAGGAGACTTCAACTGTGCTTTAGATCCGTACTTAGATAAATCGACGCAAAAACAAAGAGGTAATATGAAACCTAAAACTAGTGAACTCTTAAATACATATATAAAAAATACAAATATAGCAGACGTTTGGAGGATCGCGAACCCGACTGGAAGGGAATACTCGTTTTATTCAATGGTACATAAAACATACTCACGTATAGACTACTTCCTAGTCGATTCAAAACTAATCCCTTATACTATGAACCCTAAATACCACACCAATACAATTTCAGATCACTCCCTGCTAACTTTCGTTTTAAAATTGGAAGGAATCTCTACGAACAAATCGTTCTGGAGGTTTAATTCGCAAATTTTGAAAGACCCTCAACGGAGTATATATCTAAAAAAACAGATGGATCTATTTTTTGAGATAAATGATACACCAGATATATCGCCCACTTTATTATGGGAATCCTTCAAAGCATTTATTAGAGGAGTCATTATCTCGTATCAAGCTTTTCAAAACAAAAAGAATAAAAATGAACAAAGACAATTAGAAGAACAAATCAGACAACTAGATATAGATAATGCTAAAGATCCAACTATGGATAAACATAATAACATTTTAATACTGAAATTTAAGCTAAATAAATTATTATCTGAGAAGATTATAAGATTATTCCAAATTACAAAACAAGAACATTTTGAATTTGGGGATAAACCCCATAAACTTTTGGCACGCCAACTGAAAAAATGGGAAAAAGATCATGCAATTTTAAAGATTAAATCAGATAGAGGGGAATTATTAACACTACCTAATGATATCAATAAAAGATTTGCTCAATATTATAAGAATTTATACACATCGAAAACGCTAATAGACAATAATAAAGTTTCAGAATTTTTGGACGATTTTGGACCTTCCAAAACTAGAATTGAAGGAACACGAGGAACTGGGAGCACAAATTACAGCTAAGGAAATAGAAGACACAATAAACACACTTAAGAATGGAAAAACACCAAGACCAGACGGATTCAGTAATGAATTTTATAAATGTTTTTACAACACAGTGACCCCATGTCTACAGAAAATGTATACATATGCTTTTAAAGAACAAACCTTACCTGAAACACTAGCAGAATCGACAATCACATTAATACTTAAAAAAGATAAAGATATAGAAGAACCAGGCTCATATAGAGTTATTGCTTTGTTAAATACGGATCAAAAAATATTAGCGAAAATACTAGCTAGAAGACTGTCAATATGTCAGTAACTTAATAAATAAGGATCAAACGGGATTTATACCTAAGAGACATTCATTTAATAACCTGAGACGTCTGTTTAACATAATGCACTCTCACAAATCTCAAGAACAAGTGTTATCTATCATTTCATTGGACACAGAAAAAGCGTTTGATCAAGTAAAACAGAATTATATGATTAAAGTATTGCAAAAATTTCAAATGGGAGAGAGCTTCATCGCATGGATAAAATTATTATATAACAAACCCACGGCTAGAATATTAATTAATAATATATTATCTACGAAATTCCAATTAACAAGGGGTAATAGACAAGGATGTTCATTATCACCACTGTTATTCGCTCTGGTAATTGAACTTTTAGCTGAAAAAATTAGAACACACCCGGACATTTACGGTTATAATACAAAATATTCAAATAACAAAATATCCTTATACGCAGACGATGTACTACTGTATATCACAAAACCCCAAATCAGTATACCAAACATATTAAATCTAATTGAGGACTTTGGATCTTTCTCAGGATACAGAATAAACTGGAACAAAAGTGAAATTATGTCGATAAAACCGAAAGACTCAACACATCTTTTGAAATTCCCCTTTAAAATAGCCACAGAAAAATTTAAATACTTAGGAATTGAAATCACTAGAAATTATCACGGTATGTTTAATGCCAATTATAGCCCCTTATTTAAGAAATTAAATAATCTAATTAAATTCTGGAAAACGCTTCCGATGTCTTTAATAGGTCGAATAAATGCTATAAAAATGATCTTTTTTCCACAAATCCTATATTTATTTCAATCAATTCCAATAAATCTTCCAAAAAAGTTTTTCAAAAAATTAGACTTAGACATTACAAACTTTATATGGGATTATAAATCCCACAGAATACAAAGAGCACACCTTAGTAAACCAAAAGAGATGGGTGGTCTAGCGCTCCTTAACTTTATGTACTATAATTGGGCAGTAAATATAAAAAATTTCCGGGTAATACAGGAGCGACTCTCCTCTCACCAATGAATTTGAATAACAAAAATTATAATAAAAATCCAATGATACATAGTACAATTAGAACTTGGAAACAAATAAAACAGAACTTAAAATAGTAAGATTAAACGAGAACTTACCAGTTTGAAGTTTGATCTGTATTTTATGAGGAGTTACGATGAGGGATTACGTGAAGAACCCGCTCAGTGCGCATGCGTGGCATACTTCCAAGCAGCGGTGTGGAATCACAGATGGACACAGTTATTGAAGTAAACATAGTAAAGAAAAGGAGACATCAGTTATCAGTTTGACCCATATTATGAGGGTGGGAGCGGAGGGCACATAATCCCTCATCGTAACTCCTCATAAAATACAGATCAAACTTCAAACTGGTAAGTTCTCATTTAATCTTACTATTTTACTTCGGAGTCACGTGAGTGACTACGTGAAAATTCAAAGCTCTGTGATTTCAAACCGTGTAACAGTTTTATTTCACTCACTGCCGAAGTTCTTGAGGGAGGAAGTGTTATCGTAATCTACCAATGAATCTGTTTTTCGAGAAACAAAGAGGTATTTATTAACAATAACAAAATAAATTGCTCCTCCAGGCTTAAATTAAATATTTGCAGCTTGTAATATTTTCTCTGCAAATAAATCAGGTTTCGTCAACGGCTTGTTATAAAAAGTTCTGAATGTCGTTTCCCTCGACCATCCTGCTGTATTCAGAATATGATCAACCGGTACGTCCATTCTCTCGGCCGTTGATGTAGATGCTGCCCTAGTGGAATGAGATTTAAATGTATTAGTATCTATTCCGGCAGCCTTCAGTACCTGTTTGAGACATCTTGAAATGGTTTGGCTCGTTACCCGGCCATGAGGTTTCTTGTGGCTGAGCCATAAGGCTTTTTCACTCCCTCTGATATTGTGGGTTGTCTCTATGTAATGTTGTAGATGGGTCGCGACACACAACCGTGGCTCTGGTGGGTAGGCCTTGAATACCACTTCTGGATTAGCTGTTCCTGGCCTGCTTTGTTTCACCAGACACTGTATGATGAATGTGATCTGATCTGGGGTGGTCACCATGTTGTCCAGCCTCAACTTGTGTAGTGACTGGACCCTCTGAGCGGATACGAGTGCCATCAACATGAGCGTCTTTAGTGTAGATTGCTCGAGGTCGAGGGATCTGGCTGGTGGCCATTCCCTGAGGTATGTCAGGACCACACTGATGTCCCAAGTATGGGTATACCTGGGCTTAGGGGGCTTGATATTATAAATGCCCCTCATCAGTTTTACCACCAGTGGATGGGATCCCATAGCCTGATGTCCTGCTGGTTTGAGGTAAGCGGAAAGAGCACTATGTGCCGTGTTGATGGCACTGTAGCTGATCCATTCATGATGGTGTAGATAGGCCAGGAACTCCAGTACGTTGGTGGCTGTGGCTGTTGCGTACGTTGTCCCTGTTTTCTGGCAGTACTTCTCCCATTTTTTGATGCTGGTTAAGTACTGCCTCTTGGTGGATGTTCGAAGGGATGCCGACATGGTGGTGATGGTTTGTTCGGACAATCCCAGTTCCAGGTAAGGTCTGTTCAAAACCTGCAACCCAGGAGTTTAATTTTCTCATGGCATGGGTGGCTTATACCTGATACTGGGTGAGTTAATAATCCTGGATAACTGGGAAAAACCATTGGTGATTCAACCACCATGTCATGCAGAACTGGGAACCATGGCTGTGTAGGCCAGTCGGGCACCATCAAAATACCAGAAGCAGAGTCCATCTGTATTTTGCGAAGTACCCGACTGATGAGGCAGAAGGGAGGGAAAACATAAATTAAGAAATTTCCCCAAACAGCGTGAAGGCATCTACCGCTGCTGCCTCTGGGTCTGGTTCCCAAGCGACATACATAGATACCTGGTGATTTAGCCTTGATGCAAATAAATCAATATCTGGCATTCCATATTGCTTAATAACTTTAGCAAATACTTTAGGGTTTAACATCCATTCAATGTTGTCATTGAATTTGCGTGACCTGGTGTCTGCCACTGTGTTTAGCTTACCTGGTAGGTAAGTAGCTGATAGCCAAATATAACCATATAACCATATAACCATATAACAATTTACAGCACGGAAACAGGCCATCTCAACCCTTCTAGTCCGTGCCGAATACATAATCTCCCCTAGTCCCATATACCTGCGCTCAGACCATAACCCTCCATTCCCTTCCCATCCATATAACTATCCAATTTATTTTTAAATGATAAAAACGAACCTGCCTCCACCACCTTCACTGGAAGCTCATTCCACACAGCTACCACTCTCTGAGTAAAGAAGTTCCCCCTCATGTTACCCCTAAACTTCAGTCCCTTCATTTTCATGTCATGTCCCCTTGTTTGAATCTTCCCTACTCTCAGTGGGAAAAGCTTTTCCACGTCAACTCTGTACTCTCAGTGGGAAAAGCTTTTCCACATCAACTATGTCTTTCGACACACCATTGCCAAATTATGTTGACCAACTTGTCGCATGATAATGATTTTATGCTGCCCATATGGTTAATATAAGCCACCACCGTAGTATTATCAATTTGTAACCGAACATGCAAGTGCTGCATATTAGATACATATGCTTTTAAACTATAAAAGGCGCCCAACATCTCTAGATAGTTAATGCCCAGTGTAAGTAGTAATGATGATTCTAGGTTAGTCCATCTACCACCTGTGCTGGATATGGAGTTAGTCGCTCCCCAGCCTTGAGCACTGGCATCTGTTTGAATAACTAAAGTAGGGTTAGTGATGATGATAGGGCTGAAACTATGCCAAACGTTTTCTGTTTAAAAGTATGTCAGTAATAATGCCAATTTACCATAGTACTGATCCCAATACCACCCTTGAACCCTTCGCAAGCTGGAACTCCAGCTCAGTGGATTAACTATAACCCCACTTCTCTGCACTGGTCTTCAGCACTTTAATGCTGGCTCCCAGCGCTGATTTTTAATGTGTCTCTGCCAATTTCACCTCAGCAATGCGAAACAGTACTTACTCCGCTTAGTACTATTATCCAAGTCGCATTCTCGCGCCCCCCCCTCGCGGCCTACCAGCTGGATTGGCGCGGCCTTTCCTGCCGGGACTGGACCAGAGCTTCAGCAGCAGTGGCGAGGCGCCGGAAACATCGCGGAGCGGGCGAGACCTCCCTGGGATCGCCGCTTGGAGCCCGGGAGTGCTGGACCGCTGCTCCAACATCGCAGAGCTGTGGATGCGGAGCTCCAGTGGCGCTGACTTTAACATCGCAGAGTCCTGGGACCCTTTGCCGGAGGTCGCCAGTGTGAATCTCTGGCCAGCGCGGCCTGTGGACATCGGGAGCCGCTGATTCCGGTGGAAGGTGGCCGATGAGTGGTTGCTGGCAAGAGGGCCTGAACATCAGGCCACCCGTAGCAGCGACTATGGGGTGCTCGGGAGGCCCCGACCACGGGTGAACATTGGAGAACAACAGCGAGGAAGTTGACTGGACTTTGGTTCGTTCGCTCACAGTGGGGAACTTTGTTGCTGCTGCGGGGATGTTTGTGTTGTCGTCTACTGTGTTCTGTGTTTTGTGGGCATTTTTGTGTGACTGTAAGGGAAAAATAATTTTGTTGTCTCTTCATTGAAGACAATGACAATAAATTAAATCAAATCAATCGGTACCCCAATACTAGCAGAGACGCGAACCCCTCCTGGGAATCTAACCCCAAATCCAACAGCCTCAAACCCTATGAGGTGGGAACTCTAACCCAACAGGGAATCTAACCCTCAGCCAAGGGACTCCAACCTTTCCTCAGTGGGGACTTTAACCCTACAAGAACTCAAACCATACACCCAATCCAATCCAATCCAATTCAGTGTTCTCCAGACTACAAACCTTATTGATCTCGTCAGGAATCCAAGCACAAGTCAGCGAATGACCAATTCGTCACCAGATCAGCGGAACAGGGAAAGCTGATGCAGAAAAGACACGCCGGGGTGCCGATTTCTCCTCCCGCGATCCGAGATGATTCAGTACCTTGGCCACAGACTCGCTTTGCCAATCCGTTGAGATCCCGGACAAGCCCACAATTGTGAATGCCCAGATCTAATCTTACCCCCTAGACTGGTTCAGTAAAATAAATAGAATAGAACACTGAAATCCAAACCCTTCTTTATTTGTATACACTGCAGGATGGTCTTGGTTCCACTCACGCAAGCCAACAGTAGCCTCATGCAAGCAGAACAGAAGAAAGACAATCAACACACCCAAATGAATTACAAACAGTTTTACCCCTAAATGAAGGCGAGGACACTAAGTACGATGGGGGAAAGGTATGAAAACACATTAAGACACACTTACTCTGTTACATTACAAACTATGTATACAAAAACCTTTTAGCACCTAGATACTAAGTGTAAACAGATAATCCTCTACCCAATCATAAGCTTAGGTTCAGCATCTGTTCAACAGAACCCTAAACTCAATGTCATCAGAGAAGCCACAAGACAGAAACCACCTGGAGTTTCATCAGAAACCTAGACTTTGCGGCAGCAAATGGGTCATAAGTGCAGAATATTCCTGGAACTTCTGCAAAGAGTTAGACTTTGTGGCAACAGCTAGGTTACATGGACCTCTTGCACCTGGTGTTCTTGTCACCTCATTCAGCTTGACCTTTCTCACAAACAATGTCAGCTATTTCCCAAAACAACCCATATTCTTACATATTACCACTCTCACAACTTTATACACCCCTGTAACATCACCTCTCATCCTCCTGTGCTCCAAGGAAAAGAGTCCTAGCACATTTAACCTCTCCCTATAGCTCAGACCCACTAGTCTGGGCAACATCCCTATAAATCTACATTGTGGCCGCTCAACCTTGACAATAACTTTCCTATAACATTGTGCCCAGAACTGAACACAATATTCTAAATGTGGCCTCAGCACCGGCTTATACAACTACAACATGACCTCTACTCAATACTCTAACAGATTCTTCTTCTTCTTGCGTATGGCTTGCACAGCCTAAAGTTGTCAGACAACTTGTTCTATTTGATCTTATTTGATTGTGCACGCCAGGTTGATTGCATTAGTCGAAACAGGGCGGACCACGTGAAGGTTCAACAGAAGAGTCAATTAACGGACATGACGTTGCCGCGGGGTGGGACTTGTCAGTGATTGGTCCAGACCCACAGGTCCATTACATTACTATGGAGGTATGAACATTGTCCAAAACCTCCGCTCCACCCGTCCCACAGCTCTCTCTCCCCCTTCTCTCTCTCCCCTCCTCTCTCTCTCACCATCACTCTCTCCCTTCTCTCTCTCCCTTTCTCTCTTTCTCTCCCCCCTTCTCTCTCTCCTCCTCTTTCTCCCCCTCCCCCCTGATTGTGATTGAGGCCGTGCAGCATAGGTTCACGAGATTGATCCCTGGGATGGCGGGACTGTCATATTAGGAAAGATTGATAAGACGAGGGTTGTATTCATTGGAGTTTAGAAGGATGAGGGGGGATCTAATAGAAACATATAAAATTATAAAAGGACTGGACAGGCTAGATGCAGGAAAAATGTTCCCAATGTTGGGCGAGTCCTGAACCAGGGGCCACAGTCTTAGAATAGAAGGGGAGGTCATTCAGGACTGAGGTGAGAAAAAACTTTTTCACCCAGAGAGATGTGAATTTGTGGAATTCTCTGCCACAGAGGGCAGTGGAGGCCAAATCACTGGATGGATTTAAGAGAGTTGAACTAATTCTCGTGGTCACCACTCTTGACCAGGCGACTGCGAGGTGGGTTAAACCCAACCTCAGTGCCTCCTAGGGGCTGGTGGAATCAAGATATATGGGGAGAAGGCAGGTAAAGGTTATTGATTGGAGACGATCAGCCATGATCACAATGAATGGTGGTGCTGGCTCGAAGGGCCGAATGGCCTCCTCCTAAACCTATTTTCTGTGTTTCTATCTATGTTTCTACGAATATAGCCAAAGGAATCACTGACGACCGGCCCCTGTATTTACCGGGAACGCACGTGGAGGGCGGGCGACATAGCCTGGCTGCAGCTCACCTGCAGCGGTGATAATAGCACCAACCCCCTCTGCTGGCCTCTAGTGGAATAGCAGGAGAAGTTGGCTGGGCTGAACCACAGCGACCTCTGCTGGCGTCGGAGGGAACTGCCGATGGGCCGTTGTGGAGACACGTGCCTGCGGCTGGATGCCCGATGGCCGGATTTTGTTTGGGAGCAGCCGGGACCTGGTCGATAGCGGCCCGACCTGCTCCATGACTCGTGACATCGCAGGAAGGATGCCCATCGCTTCCAGGTCCCATGGTGGGACATTCACTGCTGGCCGGCGTGCTCAGCCAGCGCATGCGTGTCAGCAAAGGAATTGTTGACGAGCTGCAGGCAGATGTCGAGCGGTAGCTGCTGAAGGTAGGCATATTTAAATAAAAAACAGGGCTCGTGGTCGCCCATAAGGGAGAGCATGTTCTCCAGCAGGGCCGACGGTCGGCAGTCACCTAGGCCGTCTATTCAGAGAATCGGAGCTGCCTGCTCAGATTTGCTAAGGCCAAATCACCTGAGAAGCAGGGCCTTAAGACCCCTATATTTGTTTGTTCCCAGGAGGCACTGAGGTTGGGTTTAACCCACCTCGCAGTCGCCTGGTCAAGAGCGGTGACCATGAGAAAGTACTTAACCATATAACCATATAACAATTCGTAACCGGTCATACAACTGGAAACAGGTCATCCCGGCCCTTCTAGTCCATGCCAAACACTTATCCTCACCTACTCCCATCTACCTGCACTCAGACCATAACCCTCCATCCCTTTCCCGTCCATATACCTATCCAAATTATTTTTAAATGATAAAATCAAACCTGTCTCCACCACTTCCACTGGAATCTCATTCCCCACAGCTACCACTCTCTGAATAAAGAAGTTCCTCCTCATGTTACCCCTAAACTTCTGTCCCTTAATTCTCAAATCATGTCCTCTTGTTTGAATCTTCCCTACTCTCAATGGAAAATGCTTATCCACGTCAACTCTGTCTAACCCTCTTATTATTTTAAAGACCTCTATCAAATTCCTTAAACTTCTGCGCTCCAAAGAATAAAGACCTAACTTGTTCAACCTTTTTCTGCAACTTATTTGCTGAAACCCAGGCAACATTCTAGTAAATCTCCTTTGTACTCTCTCTATTTTGTTGACATCTTTCCTATAATTTGGCAACCAAAATTGTACAGCATACTCCAGAATTGGCCTGACCAATGCCTTGTACAATTTTAACATTACATCCCAACTTCTATACTCAATGTTGTGGTGCGTGGGTCTCAAAATGAGGCAAGTAGTCCAAAGTTTGAGAAGCACTTTTATTTTATTCCTCCCGGTTCAAGGGAAGACGAAACCAGTAAAAGATGGCACCCAAACCCTGCCTTTTAAACCCTCTGGTTAAGGGCCGCCTCCGGACTGCACCACTCCTGTGCCGAGGGGTTCGGCAGTATAATGGCACGACCCTTAGGAGCCGCCACAGGACCCCCCCCCCCCAGAACCTGAGGCACAAAACGCACCGGCGGGCGCACAACCCGGCCGGCCCGCGTGCGGAAGTCAGCAGATCCCGGGGCTTGCGGGGGCGTAGGTGGAGGGACAGGTCGAGGGACCGGCGGGAGGACAGGTGGAGTGACAGGTGGAGGGAGTCGTGAGGGGGGGCGCCCTCGGGGCCGAGGTTGAGCAACCAGCACCGGCTGGTCAATGTCCAGGTGCGCCGGCTTTAAACGGTCAATCGACACGGCCTCCGGCCGGCCCCCCATGTCCAGGACAAAAGTCGACTGCCCGTGTTCCAGCACCCGGAACGGGCCCTCGTACGGCCTCTGGAGTGGCGTCCGGTGGGCATCACGGCGCAGGAAGACGTATGGGCAGTCCGTGAGGGCCATTGGCACGTGTGGGCGAAATGTCCCATGGCGGGACGTCGGGACGGGTGCGAGCCGGGCGAGCGTTGAAGGGTGGAGGAGGGCGTTTCCTGCTGCTCTGGCGCCGACGGCACGAACTCCCCGGGCACTGTGAGTGTCGACCCGTACACCAGCTCCACCGATGATGAGGCCAAGTCCTCTTTGGGAGCGGTCCGGATGCCCAGCATGACCCACGGCAACTCGTCCATCCAGTCCGGGCCGGAGAGTCGTGCCTTCAATGCCGCCTTCAGCTGCCAGTGGAACCTCTCCACCAGACCGTTAGCTTGCGGGTGGTAAGCCGTGGTGTGGTGCAGCTGCACCCCCAGCAAGCGAGCCATGGCTGACCGCAGCTCGGAGGTGAACTGTGGCCCCCGGTCGGAGGAGATGTGCCCCGGCACCCCGAAGCGAGCAATCCAGTGCGCGGACAACGCGCGAGTACACGGAGCCGTTGAAGTGTCAGCCAACGGAATGGCCTCCGGCCACCGCGTGAAGCGGTCCACCATGGTCAAAAGGTGGGTGATGCCCCGGGATGGTGGAAGGGGCCCCACAATGTCCACGTGGAGATGGTCGAACCGCCGGTGAGGTAGACCGAACTCCTGGAGAGGTGCGCGGACATGGCGCTGGATTTTTGCCGTCTGGCACGGGATGCAGGTGCGAGCCCAATGGGCAACTTGCTTGCGCAGACCGTGCCACATGAAACGAGCTGCCACCAATGCCGTTGTCGCCCGGATTGATGGGTGAGCCAGTCCGTGGATCACCTCGAACACTCTCCGGCGCCAGGTGGCAGGGACGTTGGGGCGCGGCTGACCGGACGACACATCGCACAGGATTGTCACACCCCCAGGACCGAGAGGGACATCCTCAAGGCGGAGCCCGGAGATGGCAGTCCGGTAGGTGGGCACCTCGTCGTCCGTGAGCTGTGCCGCCGCCAGAGCAGAATAGTCCATTCCGGGCGCCACCTCGAACACGGCATTTATAGCAAGGCGGGACAATGCGTCGGCCAACCGGTTCTCTTTCCCCTTGACGTAGCGGATGGCTGTGGTGTATTCGGAGATGTAAGCCAATTGCCGCTGCTGACGTGCGGACCAGGGGTCAGAAACCTTCTGCAGGGCGAAAGTGAGCGGCTTATGGTCGGTGTAGGCGGTGAATGGGCGGCCCTCCAGGAAGTAACGAAAATGGCGCACAGCCAGAGCCAGGAGCTCACGATCGAACGCGCTGTACTTGGTCTGCGCGCGGTTGAGGTGCCGACTGAAGAAGGCCAGAGGCCGCCAAACTCCACCCATCAGCTGCTCCAGCACAGCACCAACCGCCGACTCCGAGGTGTCCACAGTGAGAGCAGTCGGGGCATTTTCCCGCGGGTGCACCAGCAGCACGGCCCGAGCAAGGGCCTCCTTCGCGCCGTCGAAAGCTGCCTCCGCCTCATGGGTCCACTCAACGCTCTTCTGCTGCCCACCCGCCATGTTGATACAGGGGCCGCATGATGTGGGCCGCGGATGGCACGAAACGATGGTAGAATGCCACCATGCCGACAAATTCCTGCAGGCCACGCACCGTGCGTGGGCGGGGAAACCGACGGATGGCGTCAACCCTGTCAGGCAGGGGAACCGCGCCTTGCGCAGTCACGCGGTGGCCGAGAAAGTCAATTTCGTTGACCCCAAAACGGCACTTGTCCAGGTTGATGGCCAAACCATGCTCGCTGAGCCGCTGACAGAGCTGTTGAAGGTGAGCGCAGTGTTCCTGCTGCGAGCAGCTGGCCACCAGGATGTCGTCCAGGTACACGAACACGAATTCGAGGTCACGACATACCCCGTCCATGAGGCGCTGAAAGGCCTGTGCAGCGTTTTTGAGGCCGAACGGCATCCGAGTAAACTCGTAAAGCCCGAATGGCGTGATGATAGCTGTCTTGGGTACGTCATCCGGGTGAACCGGGATCTGATTATAACCCCGTACCAGATCCACTTTTGAAAAAAATGTGGCCCCAGCCAAATGGGCCGTGAAGTCCTGGATGTGGGGTACGGGGTATCGATCCGCTGTTGTTGCAGCGTTCAGCCGTCGGTAATCCCCACAAGGTCGCCAGCCCCCGCTTGACTTAGGGACCATGTGGAGTGGGGACGCCCAAGGGCTGCTCGAAGGGTGGACGATCCCCAAGGCCTCCATCGTGCGGAATTCCCGCCGTGCCAGACGCAGTTTATCTGGTGGCAGTCGTCGTGCTCGTGCATGGAGTGGTGGGCCGGTAGTCGGGATATAATGTACCACTCCGTGGCTGGGGGTTGCTGAATGAAACTGCGGAGTGAGAATGTCCGGGAACGCAGACAAGATTCGTGCGAATCGGGAGTCCACGGAAGCCAGTGGCCGTCCCACCGGTTGATCCAAGCGCAACGTGATCGGCTCCATTGTAGTGGCGTTGACCAAACGCTGACGCCCGACGTCCACCATGAGGGAATGCGTCCGGAGAAAATCGGCCCCGAGCAATGGTTGGGAGACGTCGGCAACGGTGAAGTTCCATGAGATATGGCAGGAGCCGAGCACGATGGGAACCATGCGCAGTCCATATGTGCGGATGGGGCTGCCGTTCGCCGCGGTGAGGACGGGCCCCCGCTTACCGGAACGAATGTCGGCCAGCGAAGGGGGCAGGACGCTGAGCTCCGCTCCTGTATCCACGAGGAAGCGGGTCCCGGAGCGCTGATCCCAAGCGAAAAGGCGGTGAATTTGGCCGGCCACCGCGGGGACTATTGGCAGCCGGCCCAGGCGTTTCCCGGGAACGTGCATGGCTGGCGGCATTGTCGTGCTGCAGCACCCCAGCGCTGATGGAAATAGCACCAGCTCCTTGTGTTGGTGCTATTTGGAGCTTGCCTGCCCCTGCTGGTGGTGCCTGCAGCTTGCTGGCGCTGGACTGCAGGTGCAGTACCCCTCACTGCCGCTGGGGGTAATCGAGCGGGCCGTCGGGCTGGAGCTGTCACTCCTTCCACAGCTCCCCCGCCCCACCGGAGGAAATCGGGAGCTGCTGGGGTGACGTCATCGGCGTGCCTGGCGACGGCCAGCGCGTTGACGTCATCAGGGCGCGTCGACCTCAACGCGACCCCATCTCTGCTGATGCCCAGCGCGCTGACGTCATCAGGGCGCGCCATCCACAAGGCGTCGGCGCGCCTCCCGAGGGCCCGAAGGTCGGCAAACGAGGCGTCGGTGAGTTGCAACCGAATGTAGGCCGGCAGCAGATGCAGGTAAGTGTACTCGAACAACAGGCACGGCGTGTGCCCGTCTAATAATGCCACCATTTCCTTTAGGAGGGTAGATGGCCGCCGGTCACCCAGGCCACCCATATGCAGTATCCTACCTGCCCGCTCCATCCTACTTAGTCCGTAAATTTGGAGCAGGAGCTGTTTCAGGCCAAGGTATTTATCATTGTCCGGGGGGGCTGAGAGGAAGTCCGATACTTCTTCCACCGCATCCTGGTCGAGGGCTCCCACCAGGTAATAGAAGCGGGTGGCATCGACCGTGATGCCCCGCAGGTTGAACTGGGCCTCCGCCTGCTGGAACCAGATGAGCGGCCGTGTGGTCCAGAAGTTGGGCAGTTTTACGGAGACCGCGTCCAGAGACAGGGTCGGGCTGGCGTGTGAGGAGGTAGGGCTTTGTTCTGTCTCCATCATGATGCCAAAGGAGCGTCGGGGGTCACCAATGTGGTGCGTGGGTCTCAAAATGAGGCAAGTAGTCCAAAGTTTGAGAAGCACTTTTATTTTATTCCTCCCGGTTCAAGGGAAGACGAAACCAGTAAAAGATGGCACCCAAACCCTGCCTTTTAAACCCTCCGGCTAAGGGCCGCCTCCGGACTGCACCACTCCTGTGCCGAGGGGTTCGGCAGTATAATGGCACGACCCTTAGGAGCCGCCACAATGTTCTGATTTATAAAGGCCAGCACACCAAAAGCTTTCTTTGCCACCCTATCTACTTGAGATTCCACTTTCAGGAAACTATGCAGTTATTCCTAGATCTCTCTGTTCAATTGCATTCCTCAATTCGCTACCATTTACCATTTACATCCTATTTTGATTTGTCCTGCCAAGATGTAGCACCTTACACTTATCAGCATTAAACTCCATCTTTCAGCCCACTTTTCCAAATGACCTAAATCTCTCTGTAGACTTTGAAAATCAACTTCATTATCCACAACATCACCTATCTTCATGGTCATCCGAAGGGGAGGGGGGGGGGGGGGGGGGGGTTGTGTTGGGTGCGACCACACCCCCCTTTCTCCCCCCCTAAGAATTTTTTTTTTTTAAATCAACGTTTCCACTTTGGATACGGCCAGTGGCTGAATCTGAACCCAACGGCTGTAACCCCAACACCAGATGCCGCTGCGGCGGAGCCCGCTCCCCTCACCTCCCCCCGCCGCTGTGGCACTAGCCATCTTCCCTCCACACCTACCCTGCCGACCCCCGCTCGGCTCATGCCAACCCCGCTGGGCCCACGCCAACCCTGCCACCCCCTCTGGGCTCATGCCACCCCTGCTGGGCCCACGCCACCCCGCTAGGTCCACGCCACCCTCGCTGAGTCCACGCCACCCCCCGCTAACCCTCGCTGGGTCCATGCCACCCTAGCTGACCCCCGCTGGGCCCACGCCACCCCACTGCCCGCCCCACGCCACCTTCATCTTCATCCCCCCTGCCAGAAAGAGGGGAGATGTGGGAGGGGGAGAGAGAGAGGGGAAGGGAGGGGAGAGAGAGATGGGGGAGGGGAGAGGGAATGAGGGATTATGCGTCAAGCCGGTTGCCTAATCGATAAAGAGTTAAAACATAGCCGATAATCGATAAAGAGCTGAGAAGAGGAGTCAGAACTGCCAAAGGAAGGTATTCTGAGAAGTTGAGGAGCAAGTTCTCAGCTAATGACTCTTCTTCAGTTTGGAAGGTCATGCAAGAAATCACCAGCTATAGGAGGAAAGCCCCCCGCTCTTCGGACAATCGTCAGCTGACAAATGACCTGAATGAGTTTTACTGCAGGTTTGAAAATCAGAAACGTATCCCTGGTACCCCTTCCCCAACAAACACAGTCAGACCCCAGTCTGTAAAGAATGGACCCTGCACCCGCTCCTTCCCATTCACCACTTCACACCTACTCAAGGCAAGACTCCAGTATGAAAAGAGTGGACCCTTTCCCACCCCAACCAATACTTCACCCACTCACAGCCTGACCTCAGTCTGCAAAGACTGGGCCCTTCTACACCCACACCACTCCAATCACCACTTCACACCCAATTACTCATTTTTAAGCAGGCCCTGCCTGCTTCAAAATCTCCACTATTGTCCCTGTACCCAAAAAGGTAAGGATTACTGGTCTTATTGACTACAGGCTTGTCGCACTGACCTCTGTAGTCATGAAGACCGTTGAAAGGCCAAGATGAAAAATATCACAATCCCTCTGCTGGACCATCTGCATTTTGCATATTGGGTCAATAGATCTGTGGATGATGCAGTCAATCTGGGCCTGCACTTCATCCTCCAGCACCTAGACCGCCAGGGAACCTATGCGAGGATTTTGTATTATTGATTTTAGCTCTGCATTCAACACCATTGTGCAAGAGCTACTACGCTCCAAACTTTCTGAGTTGACTGTGCCTGAACCCCTCTGTCAGTGGATCACCAGCATTCTGACAGACAGGAAGCAGCATGTGAGGCGGGAAAGCATACCCCGGACCCGCAAACGCTCAGCATAGGAGCACCGCAAGATGCGTACTCTCCCCTCTCCTCTACTCTCGCCACACCAATGACTGCACCTCCACAGACACCTCTGTCAAGCTTCTCAAGTTTGCGGATGACACAACCCTGATTGGACTGATCCAGGATGGGGATCTCTGTACTCTTTTCAGTTTGACATATTTCCTATAACATGGTACCCAGAACTGAACACAATATTCTAAATGCGATCTCACCAAAGTCTTATACAACTGCAACATGACCTCCCAACTTCTATACTCAATACTCTGACTGATGAAGGCCAAAGTGCCAAAATACGTTTTGACCACCTGATATACCTGCGACACGACCTTCAAGGAACTATGCAACCATCAACCATTCCTATCCCCACCTGGCTAATTGATCCAGATCCTGCTGTAATCTTTCACAACCATCTTCACTATCTGCAAAACCACTCACTTCTGTATCATCAGCAAACTTGCTAATCTTGCCCTGTTCTGTGACGTTTCACAGAGTGCTGGAGTAATTCAGCGGGCCAGGCTGAGTATAGAAGTTGGGAGTTCATGTTGCAGTTGCATAAGAGGTTGGTGAGGCCGCATTCAGAGTATTGTGTTCAGTTCTGGGCACCATGTTATAGGAAATATATCATCAAACTGGAAAGGGTACAGTGAAGATTTACGAGGATGTTGCCAGGACTAGAGAGCCAGAGCTATAGGGAGAGGTTGAGTAGACTGGGACTCTATTTCATGGAGCACAGGGGGATGAGGGATGATCTAATAGGGGTGTATAAAATCATGATTTGAATAGATATGGTTGAGTCTTTTGCCCAGAGTAAGTGAATCGAGGAGCAGAGGACATAGGTTTAAGGCGAAGGGCAAAAGATTTATTAGGAATCTGTGGGGTATGTTTTTCACACAAAGGGTGGTAGGTGCATGGAGCAAGTTGCCAGAGGAGGTAGTTGAGGCAACATCTATTGCAACATTTAAGAAACAGTTAGACAGGTACATGGATAGGACAGGTTCGGAGGGACATGAATCAAACGTGGGCAGGTGGGACTAGTGCAGATGGGACATGCTGGGCCGAAGGGCCTGTTTCCACACTGTATCACTCTATGACTCGATCTTTCCCTCTCAAACCCATTCTCCTGCCTTCTCCCCTTCACCTCTGACACCCGTATCAATCAAGAATCCATCAATCTCCTCCTGAAAAATGTCCATTGACTTGACCTCCACAGCTGTCTGTGGCAATGAATTCTACCGTTCACCACCTTAAGAAATTCCTGTTCACAGACTTAAGAAATTCCTGTTCATCTCCTTCCTAAAGGAATGTCTTTTAATTCTGAGGCTGTGGCCACTGGTCCTAGACGTTCCCACTAGTGGAAACATCCTCTCCACATCCACTCCTTCCAGGTTTTTACCAGGCTGGGACAGACGGCAACAGCTTCACACCATGTCCCAAAGCTTGTGTCCTGTCCTGCATCACCCAAGGCAGCAGAGATGTTATAGGAGAGGGAAAGCACAGTAACAAAGTAGCTCACGATTGTTTGGGTAACATTCAGGAATGTCTATGCATGGCACATCATGAATATTACTGAAAAACGGTCTTGACCCGAAATATAATCTATACCTTTTCTCCAGAGATGCTGCCTGACCCACTGAGTTACTCCAGCACTCTGTGACATGTGACCTATCCATGTTCTCCACAGATGCTGCCTGACTCGCTGAGTTACTCCAGCACTCTGTGAAACATCGCCTATTCATATTTTCCGCAGATGCAGCCTGACCCACTAAGTTACTCCAGCACTGTGACTATTTTCCCTTCACCCATCTGCCCTACCCCACCTTCCCCCCTCCTTTCCTATGTTCCTTTCCACCCATAAACCTCTCTCTACCTTTACATTTCACTCCTCTTCAAATCTGCTCTACTTATTTACATGCATTTTGCTTCTTCACTTTTTAGTCATAGAATGATGCAGTGTGGAAACAGGCCCTTCAGCCCAACTTGCCCACACCGACCAACATGTCCCATCTAAACTAGTCCCACTCCCACGCGTTTGGCCCATATCGATCTAAATCTGTCCTATCCATGAACGTGTCCAAATGTCTCTTAAACATTAGGATAGTCCCAGCATTAACTACCTCCTCTAGCAGCTCGTTAGGACACCCAGCACCCTTTGTGTGAAAAAGCTAGCTCTCAGGTTCCTGTTAATTTCTGAAATATTGGTCATAAATTTGGTGCATAAATGCTCCAAAATAAGGCTCAGAATGCATCAGAGAGCATCTAAAACCCCTGAGCTAAAACCCCGGCATCGAGGGACTTCACGCTTCACGCTCGTCATGTTCGCAGCGCGCACATTATTTCACATTAAGTTTTTTGTAATCCTGTCATGCCACCCCCCCTTTTTGAACAGCTTCGTACGGGCATGATCTTAGTATCATCTGCATACTTACTAATCCAATTTACCACACCATCATCCAGATCATTGACGTATATGACAAACAACAGTGGACCCAACACAGATCCCTGAGGCACCCCACTAGTCACTGGCCTCCAACCTGACAGACAACCATCCACCATTACTCTCTGGCATCTCCCATTCAGCCACTGTTGAATCCATCTTGCTACTCCACCATTAATACCCAACAATTGAACCTTCTTAACCAACCTTCCATGTGGAACCTTGTCAAAGGCCTTACTGATGTCCATATAGACAACATCCCCTGCTTTACCCTCATCAATTTCACTAGTAACCTCTTCAAAAAATTCAAGAAGATTAGTCAAACAGGATCTTCCAGGCACAATTCCATGTTGACTGTTCCTAATCAGACCCTGTTTATCCAGATGCTTAAATATATTATCTCTAAGTATCCTTTCCATTAATTTGCCCACCACTGACGTCAAACTAACAGGTCTATAATTGCTAGGTTTACTCTTAGAACCCGTTTTAAACAATGGAACAACATGCGCTGTACGCCAATCCTCCGGCACCATTCCCGTTTCTAATGACATTTGAAATATTTCTGTCATAGCCCCTGCTATTTCTACACTAACTTCCCGCAATGTCCAAGGGAATATCTTGTCAGGACCTGGAGACTTATCCACTTTTATATTTGAATCTCATAGTTTCCACAGCTACTCTACTTGTTTCCCTTACTTCACGTAATTCAATATCCATCTCCTTGGTGAATACCGAAGAAAATAAATTGTTCAATATCTCCCCCATCTCTTTTGGCTCTGGAGATAGCTGTCCACTCTGACTATCTAATGGACCGATTTTATCCATCGTTATCCTTTTGCTATGAATATAGCTGTATAAACCATTTGGATTTACTTTCAGCTTACTTCCCATCTTCTTTTAGCTTTTCTAATTTATTTTTTAAGATTCTTTTTACATTCTTTATACTGCTCAAGCACCTAATTTACTCCATCCTGCCTATAATTATTGTTGATCTCTCTCTTTTTCATTTCTCTGCTACATCCTTCCCATAAAACAAAATATCCCAATTCACTCCTTTTAAATCCTTTCGCATCTCCTCAAAGTTAGCCTTTCTCCAATCAAAAATCTCAACCCTTGGTCCATCGAAACATAGAAATTAGGTGCGGGAGTAGGCCATTCGGCCCTTCGAGCCTACACCGCCATTCAATATGATCATGGCTGATCATCCAACTCAGTATCCCGTGCCTGCCTTCTCTCCATACCCTCTGATCCCCTTAGCCACAAGGGCCACATCTAACTCCCTCTTAAATATAGCCAACTACCCTCTGTGGCAGAGAGTTCCAGAGATTCACCACTCTCTGTGTGAAAAAAGATTTTCTCATCGCGGTTTTAAAGGATTTCCCCCTTATCCTTAAGCTGTGGCCCCTTGTCCTGGACTTCCCCAACATCGGGAACAATCTTCCTGCATCTAGCCTGTCCAACTCCTTAAGAATTTTGTAAGTTTCTATAAGATCCCCTCTCAATCTCCTAAATTCTAGAGAGTATAAACCAAGTCTATCCAGTCTTTCTTCATAAGACAGTCCTGACATCCCAGGAATCAGTCTGGTGAACCTTCTCTGCACTCCCTCTATGGCAATAATGTGCTTCCTCAGATTTGGAGACCAAAACTGCACGCAATACTCCAGGTGTGGTCTCACCAAGACCCTGTACAACTGCAATAGAACCTCCCTGCTCCTATACTCAAATCATTTTGCTATGAAAGCTAACATACCGTCTTCACTGCCTGCTGCACCTGCATGCCTACTTTCAATGACTGGTGTACCATGACACCCAGGTCTCACTGCATCTCCCCTTTTCCTTATCAGCCACCATTTAGATAATAGTCTGCTTTCCTGTTTTTGCCACCAAAATGGATAACCTCACATTTATCCACATTATACTGCATCTGCCAAACATTTGCCCACTCACCCAGCCTATCCAAGTCACCTTGCAGTCTCCTAGCATCCTCCTCACAGCTAACACTGCCCCCCAGCTTAGTGTCATCCGCAAACTTGGAGATATTGCCTTCAATTCCCTCATCCAGATCATTAATATATATTGTAAATAGCTGGGGTCCCAGCACTGAGCCTTGCGGTACCCCACTAGTCACTGCCCGCCATTGTGAAAAGGACCCGTTTACTCCTACTCTTTGCTTCCTGTTTGCCAGCCAGTTCTCTATCCACATCAATACTGAACCCCTAATGCCGTGTGCTTTAAATTTGTATACTAATCTCTTATGTGGGACCTTGTCGAAAGCCTTTTGGAAGTCCAGATACACCACATCCACTGGTTCTCCCCTATCCACTCTACTAGTTACATCCTCGAAAAATTCTATAAGATTCGTCAGACATGATTTACCTTTCGTAAATCCATGCTGACTTTGTCCAATGATTTCACCACTTTCCAAATGTGCTGCTATCCCATCTTAAATAACTGACTCTAGCAGTTTCCCCACTACCGATGTTAGACTAACTGGTTTGTAATTCCCCGTTTTCTCTCTCCCTCCCTTTTTAAAAAGTGGGGTTATATGAGCAATCCTCCAATCCTCAGGAACTACTCCAGAATCTAAAGAGTTCTGAAACATTATTACTAATGCATCCACTATTTCTGGAGCTACTTCCTTAAGTACTCTGGGATGCAGCCTATCTGGCCCTGGGGATTTATTGGCCTTTAATCCATTCAATTTAACTAACACCACTTCCCGACTAACCTGGATTTCACTCAATTCCTCCAACTCCTTTGACCCGCGGTCCCCTGCTATTTCTGGCAGATTATTTATGTCTTCCTTAGGGAAGATGGAACCAAAGTAGTTATTCATTTGGTCCGCCATATCCTTGTTCCCCATGATCAACTCACCTGTTTATGACTGCAAGGGACCTACATTTGTTTTAACTAATCTCTTTCTTTTCACATATCTATAAAAACTTTTGCAGTCAGTTTTTATGTTCCCTGCCAGTTTTCTTTCATAATCTATTTTCCCTTTCCTAATTAAGCCCTTTGTCCTCCTCTGCTGGTCTTTGAATTTCTCCCAGTCCTCCGGTATGCTGCTTTTTCTGGCTAATTTGTACGCATCATCCTTCGCTTTGATACTATCCCTGATTTCCCTTGTTATCCACGGATATACTACCTTCCCGATTTATTCTTTTGCCAAACTGGGATGAACAATTTTTGTAGTTCATCCATGAAGTCTTTAAATATCTTCCATTGCATATCCACCGTCAACCCTTTTAGAATTAATTGCCAGTCAATCTTGGCCAATTCACATCTCATACCCTCAAAGTTACCTTTCTTTAAGTTCAAAACCATTGTTTCTGAATTAACAATGTCACTCTCCATCCTAATGAATAACTCAACCATATTATGGTCACTCTTGCCCAAGGGGGCAAGTACAACAAGACTGCTAACTAACCCTTCCTCATTACTCAATACCCAGTCTAAAATAGCCTGCTCTCTCGTTGGTTCCTCTACATGTTGATTTAGATAACTATCCCTATAACTATTCCAAGAAATTCTCTTCCTCAGCACCCCTGCCAATTTGATTCACCCAATCTATATGTAGATTGAAGTCACCCATTATAACTGTTTTGCCTTTGTCGCACGCATTTCTAATTTCCTGTTTGATACCATCTCCAACTTCACTACTACTGTTAGGTGGCCTGTACACAACACCCACCAGCGTTTTCTGCCCCTTAGTGTTTCGCAGCTCTACCCATACCAATTCCACTTCCTCCAAACTAAAGTCCTTCCTTTCCATTGCGTTAATCTCCTCTCTAACCAGCAACGCTACCCCACCTCCTTTTCCTTTCTCTCTATCCCTCCTGAATATTGAATATTCCTGGATATTCAGCTCCCAGCCTTGGTCACCCTGGAGCCATGTCTCGTGATCCCAATTATATCATAATCATTAATGGCTATCTGCACATTCAACACATCCACATTACGAATACGCCTTGCATTGAGACACAAAGCCTTCAGGCTTGTTTTTACAACGCTCTTACCCCTTATACAATTATGTTGAAAAGTGACCCTGTTTGATTTTTGCGCTGGTTTTGTCTGCCTGCCACTTTTACTTTTCACCTTGCTACCTATTGCTTCGACCCTAATTTTACACCCCCCTGCCTCTCTGCTTTTGTACCCATCCCCCTGCCCATTAGTTTAAATCTTCCCCGACAGCACTAGCAAACACTCCCCCAAGGACATTGGTTCCATTCCAGCCCAGGTGCAGACCATCCTGTTTTTACTTGTCCCATCTCCCCCAGAACTGGTTCCAATGCCCTAAAAATTTGATTACCTCCCCCTTGCACCATTTTTCAAGCCACATATTCATCTGCAATATCCTCCTATTTCTACTCTGACTGGCCCGTGGTACTGGTGAGGAAATATATAATAAAATTGCTCAAATGATGTTCTTAAGGAACTTGTGTTAAGTTGCAAGAGGAGAGCTTGGAGTTGGGGCTTTCAGAAATACATGCCTCCACAAAGAAATAAAGAACAAAGAACACACACACAGGAGAACAGATGGCTTATCATAACATGGAAAGGTTGATCTGAATAGGCATATCTTTATTTATTGCTTTGAAGCAATAATCATGCTGTGAGACGTTGTATTTGGTTTAGGTTGGTGTTTATAATAGAGGTTGTTAATGGGCTTTCTCCATGACATGGGCACCATCCTTATTCCTTTGTGACACATCTCAGAGTTTGGCTGTGTCATCTAAGGCAATTTATGGTTGCCTATGTTGGATTGTAGGCACCAAGGGTAGATACTAGTCTGTGAGATGGTTTGTGCTGTTTAAATGTGTTTATGTTGGGATAAGAGATAAGGCATAGGTAATGGTTGTGTGACCTTTGCAAAAGGATTTCTTATGGTTGCCAGAAACTGAGAAAGTAACTCTGTTTTGATAATAGAAACATAGAAACATAGAAATTAGGTGCAGGAGTAGGCCATTCGGCCTTTCAAGCCTGCACCGCCATTCAATATGATCATGGCTGATCATCCAACTCAGTATCCCGTACCTGCCTTCTCTCCATACCCTCTGATCCCCTTAGCCACAAGGGCCACATCTAACTCCCTCTTAAATATAGCCAATGCACTGGCCTCAACTACCCTCTGTGGCAGAGAGTTCCAGAGATTCACCACTCTCTGCGTGAAAAAAGTTCTTCTCATCTCGGTTTTAAAGGATTTCCCCCTTATCCTTAAGCTGTGACCCCTTGTCCTGGACTTCCCCAACATCGGAAACAATCTTCCTGCATCTAGCCTGTCCAACCCCTTAAGAATTTTGTAAGTTTCTATAAGATCCCCTCTCAATCTCCTAAATTCTAGAGAGTGTAAACCAAGTCTATCCAGTCTTTCTTCATAAGACAGTCCTGACATCCCAGGAATCAGTCTGGTGAACCTTCTCTGCACTCCCTCTATGACAATAATGTCCTTCCTCAGATTTGGAGACCAAAACTGTATGCAATACTCCAGGTGTGGTCTGACAAAGACCCTGTACAACTGCAATAGAACCTCCCTGCTCCTATACTCAAATCCTTTTGCTATGAAAGCCAACATACCATTTGCTTTCTTTGCTGCCTGCTGCACCTGCATGCCTACCTTCAATGACTGGTGCACCATGACACCCAGGTCTCGCTGCATCTCCCCCTTTCATTTGTTGTGAGGGATAACTTTTAGTGAAGAGGCTTTTACATTATTTTCTACCAGAGATAGAAGGGGGAGGTTGTAATACAAAATGAAATTAGACCCGAGCTTGGGACGAAGCAATCAAGACAATTAGTGGCCTTTATGTAGTTGGAGTTGGGAATTGTGTGATTAGCAATAACTTAAGTTTTTACCACTTTGTAAGAATGAGGCAAAACTCATCTTTAATCTTTGTAATCCAT
Organism: Leucoraja erinaceus; assembly: GCF_028641065.1. NCBI lineage: Eukaryota > Metazoa > Chordata > Chondrichthyes > Rajiformes > Rajidae > Leucoraja > Leucoraja erinaceus. The sequence goes on along the minus strand of NC_073402.1, from coordinate 127,838 downwards.
AAGTAATTGTATTTTAACTAAGTGGTTGTAAGGAAATTAATTGTGAAGTGTATTGTGTTTAATTACGATTGTAAGTATTTAGACTTTGGTTAAATTGGAAATTTTAGAAATAACTTTCTTTTCCAAAAGTGAAAATATGTTTTGTATGTGTGTGTTGTGTGATTGCTATATTATGTGTATATTCTGAAAAGTATTCTGTGAGAATTAGTCTTATGTCTGTGGTTTTACTTTATTGAAATAAAATGATTTTGAGCAAAGAGGTTGAAGAAACCACAGAGGGGATGAAGGTTGTAAAGGGGCTAGAAAAGGGAAAATCATGTGACTATACGTGTTGTCAATCAATGGAAAGGATTTAGTTGATTGGTTAATGCAAATAAGTTAAATGTATGGTAAACCATAATGATTGGTTAATAGTTTGCTACTCCTTTTGTACTATCCTTGTCTTTTACCTATATAATGTGTTACATTTATGCCAAAGTCAGTAGTTCTTTCGACCTGCTCCAGAGTTTCTAACTCTGTGTTGGAAGGTTTAAAGAATTATCCAGCGCTGTCAGAATAAAGAATTGATTTTAGCAGCAATGGTTTGAATCAAGTTTTCTTGAATTAGACTGGCAAAAAGAACTCATTGTAACACTGGTAGTAATCCAGAGATTATTACCTTTTAGGTCCTACTTTTAAGTTTATCTCCTAGCTCCCTAAATGCATCTTGTAGGACCACATCCCTTTTTTTACCTATATCGTTGGTGCCAATATGCACCACGACAACTGGCTGTTCACCCTCCCCCTCCAGAATGTTCTGCAGCCGTTCAGTGACATCCCTGACCCTTGCACCAGGGAGGCAACATACCATCCTGGAGTCTTGTTTGCGGCCGCAGAAACGCCCATCTATTCCCCTGACAATTGAATCCCCTATTACTATTGCCCTTCCACTCTCTCCCCCCCCCCCCCCCCTCCCCTCATGTGCCGCAGAGCCACCCATGGTGCCATGAACTTGGCTGCTGCTGCATTCCCCTGATGAGCCATCTCCCTCAACAGTATCCAAAATGGTATACCTGTTTAGGAGGGAGATGACCGCAGGGGACTCCTGCACTACCTGCCTACTGCTTTGCTGGCTATTGGCCACCCGTTCCCTTTCTGTCCTCTTACCTTTTACCTGCGGTGTGACCAACTCGCTGTACGTGCTATCCACGACTTTCTCAGCATCGTGGATGCTCCAGTATGAATCCAGCCGCAGTTCCAATCGCTCAATGCGGTCTGCCAGGAGCTGCAGCTGTACACACTTCCTGCAAACGTAGTCACTAGGGACACTGACCATATCCCTGATCTCCCACATGTTGCATGCTGAGCAAACCAATCTCCACTAACATATCTTACTCCAAAATTAACTATATTAAAAAACACAAAACTTTATCCTTTAAACTTTACTAATAAATACTAATAAATACTGTACACTCAACTCCCAGAATCCTTAACCTGAAGGCAGAAATGTAAAAATGTAAACCCGGGGATGCACCCAATCAGCTGCTTCCTCTGGTCCTCTTCCACCAATCAGAGGCTTCCACCAGACTCCTTCTCTGGAACGTTGCCGATTTTGGTGTCAGGTCCCTGGGCCTCTGTGAAAACAAACCCCGCGATGTATTTTATACTTACAGCGCAGGTACTCCTCCCCTCACACCAACGGCTCCCTGGGCCCCTGTGAAAGCAAACCCCGCGATGTATTTTATACTTACAGCGCAGGTACTCCTCCCCTCGCACCAGTTCTGACCCTCTCCATAATTATTTTGAAACTAATGGTAATGTGATCACTGGACCCGAAGTGCTCCCTAACACATACCTCCGCCACCTGACCTGTTTCATTTCATAATAGGAGGTCCAGTACCGCCCCTTCTCTAGTAGGTACCTCTATGTATTGCTGCAAAAAACTATCCTGCACACATTTTACAAACTCCAAATGATCCAGCCCTTTTACAGAATGCGTTTCCCAGTCTATGTGTGGAAAATTGAAATCTCCACAATCATTACCTTGTGCTTACTACTAATATCTGCTTACATATTTGTTCTTCCAATTCTCGCTCCCCATTAGGCGGTCTATAATACACCCCTATAGGTGTTGCTACACCTTTCCCATTTCTCTGTTCCACCCAAATAGCCTCCCTAGACTAGCCCTCTAATCTATCCCGCCAAAGCACTGCTGTAATAACTTCCCTGACAAGCAATGTAACACCTCCAACTCGTGCCCCTCCAATTCTATCACACCTGAAGCAACGAAATCCTGGAATATTTAGTTTCCAATCACAGCCACTTTGCAACCATGTTTCACTAATCACCACAACATCATATTTCCAGGTGACAATCCAGGCTCTAAGCTCGTTCATCTTTCTAGCTTTAGCTCCTAGTTTGTTAGAATGCTCCTAGCTTTAAAATATACACATTTGAGAAATCCACCACCTCTTATTCTCTGTTTATTATTTTTTTTCTTCTTTCTCCCCTACATGTTGGGTCTGAGTGCTTCCCTTCTCTGCCTCCTGCCTCACACACTGTCTACTAGCTTTCTCTATTTGGGTCACTTCCCCCAACCGTTCTAGTTTATTGCCTTTACAAATCTCCGTGCCAGGATATTGGTCTTCTTGGGTTCAAGTGCAACCCGTCCTTTTTTTACAGGTCACACCTTCCCCAAAAGAGGTCCCAATGATCCAGAAACTTGAATCCCTGCCCACTGCACCAGTCCCTCAGCCACGCATTTATCCTCCACTTCACTCCATTCCCACTCTCACTGTCGCGTGGCACAGGCAGTAATCCTGAGACTGTTACTTTTGCGGTCCTTCTCCTTAATAGGCCTTTTTCACGGGGCGACTTGACGCAAGATGTAGCCAGAGTGAAGTGGTCGTGGTCTAGCACGATATCACACGATATAACGGGGGGTAGACAAAGAGTTCCCACGGTACTCGGCATTTCTGTTATTTGTGCGAGTGACTTGTCCGTCTCCCGAGCTTTCCCGTTAAATCTTGAATGACATTGTAGCCTGTCAAGTGTAATTAAATCATCACGTGGCACAAATGATGTCACTTTTTTTTTCACACACTATAAATATCCTCCCTTGGTTGAATTGGTATATACACACACAAAGCAGAGTTTTACTGTGTATGTGGGAGACACAGATGGAGTGAGCACAGTTACTCGGTCTTTACTGTGTGTGGGAGAGGGGGAGAAATAGACGTACACTCACAGAGGCAGAGTCTCTCAGCCTGTGTGAGAGGGAGGGAGGGAGAGAGGGGCACTGACCACTGGGCTGGTTGTCGGGGCTGGCGTGTTGCGTTTCACAGACCGAACTTGGGACGGGACTGGAGTTGGGAGGGAAAGGTGGGGGAGTCGAGGGAGAGGAGGGGGAGACAGATGGGGGTGTCTTCATTTAGTGGCGGTGGGTGTCTGTCACTGAAACAGGCAGGTGAGATTTCACATCCACCTTGTATGTGCCTCTCTCTCTCTCTCTCTCTCTCTCTCCCTCCCTCCCTCTCACACAGGCATGAATGGATGAACTCTGCAGGCCAGGCAGCATCTATGGAGGGAAATGGACAGGCGACCCATTCTTCAGGCTGCCTTATGTCTCTCTGATAGGCCAATTGTTGGCTAGGGATAGTGTGATCCCAAGAGGGAACCAGCGTTGCAAACCTTGGACTGGTTAACCGACATTTACTGCATGGGGGGGGCGGGGGGGGGGGGGGGGGGGGGGGGGGCAGGGGGGGGTGGCAGGAGGGGGTGGCCGGGGGGAGAGAGAGAGAGAGTGTGTGTTACCTAAAATTAAATAATTCAATGTTCATAGTGAACACGGACACAAAATGTTGATGTAACTCGGCAGGTAAGTCAGATCTGGGAAGAAAAACATAAAAAGCTGGAGTAAGTCAGCGTGTCAGGCAGCATCTCTGGAGAAAAAGTATAGGTGGCGATTCGAATCGGAACCCTTCTTCAGACATCCTAATCGGAATTGATTCTGAAGATGTGTCTCGTCCCGAAACATCACCTATTTTTCTCCAGAGATGCTGCTTGACTCGCTGAGTTACTCCAGCTTTTTGTGTCTGTCTTCGTTTTAAACCAGCATGTGCAGTTCACTCCTTTACACGGGTATCTGGAGAACATTGATTGGTAGCGTTCCGGACCCTGCTTCGGAAAGGCATCGATCGCTGGTCGGCGAGGACACCGAGCTGTATCTCTCAAAGAAGTACATGTGAAAAATTTCTCACGGACCATAAAAATGCGGGACCTTTCAGTAAAGTCCCTTTTAAAGATTATAGTTATTTTCTTGAATCACATTAACATATCTCATGAATAAGTTGATGTCCATATGTGGATTCAAATCTTTATTTTTTAAATTCAATCCCACAGAAGACAATTTTTACTCACCTTCTGTCCCCTCTGTCCAGCTTCCGGGTTCACCGTTCGCAGGAGTTCCCACGGTACACGCAAGAGTCAGTACGGATATCGCACTGGCCACTACGTGCATATAATGTTGCAATGTTCAACCACAAGTGTACAAGTCACTCTTGGAGAAATTCAAGCTAGTTTGAATTTTCTCCCGAGTCACCAAGTTACACGAGTACCTGCCGTTAGCGCCACGGTGGTCCACGAATGCCGTACGGTTATCGCAAGAGGTTCCCACGATGTTCAACTTTGGTTAACTCTTGCGTCAAGTCGCCCCGTGAAAAAGGGGTGTTACTCTCTTTCTAAGTCCCTAAATTCTCCTTTCAGGACCTCTTCTCTTTTTCTACCTATGTCATTGGTACCTATATGTACCATGACCTCAGGCTCTTCCCCCTCCCATTTCAGGATATCTTGGACACGTTCAGACATATCCCAGGCCCTGGCACCAGGTAGGCAAATTATCATCCGGGTCTCCTGACTGCGTCCACAGAATCGCCTATCTGACCCCCTAACTATAGAGTCCCCAATTACCAATGCCCTCCTCTTCTTTTCCCTACCCTTCTGAGCAACAGGACTGGTCTCTGTACCAGAGGCCTGGCCGCTCTCGTTACCCCCTGGTAGTCTGTCCCCCCTAACAGTACTCAAACAGGAGTACTTATTGCCAAGGTGTACAGCCACCGGGATACTCTCTAGTCCCTGCCTCGGCCCTTTGCTCCTCCTAACCGTGACCCACTTGTCTGCCTCCCGTGGTCTTGGAGTGACCACCTCTATAACTCCTCTCAATGACCCCTTCACTGACCAGACAGAGGTCATCGAGCTGCTGCTCCTGGTTCCTAATACGGTCCCTTAAGAGCCCCATCTCGACGCACCTGGCACAGATGTGAACGTCTGGAAGGCAATTAAACTCCATGACTTCCCACATCTGACATCCAGAACAGTAAACTGGCCTGGCCCTCATACACCCCCCTTAGCAAACTGTGCCTCTGCCTGCTGGAACCAGATATCAGGCTCTTCAGTCCACAAAGTTGGGAGCATCAGCGCAACGGCGTTGTTTTCCATCACGATGCGTAATAAACGTCGGGGTCGCCAGTTAATAATAATATAATAATAATAATAACAATTACAGCACAGAAACAGGCCATCTCGACCCTTCTAGTCCGTGCCGAACACATAATCTCCCCTAGTCCCATATACCTGCGCTCAGACCATAACCCTCCATTCCCTACCCATCCATATAACTATCCAATTTATTTTTAAATGATAAAAACGAACCTGCCTCCACCACCTTCACTGGAAGCTCATTCCACACAGCTACCACTCTCTGAGTAAAGAAGTTCCCCCTCATGTTACCCCTAAACTTCAGTCCCTTAATTCTCATGTCATGTCCCCTTGTTTGAATCTTCCCTACTCTCAGTGGGAAAGGCTTTTCCACGTCAACTCTGTCTATCCCTCTCATCATTTTAAAAACCTCTATCAAGTCCCCCCTTAACCTTCTGCGCTCCAAAGAATAAAGCCCTAACTTGTTCAACCTTTCTCTGTACCTGTAACTTAGTTGCTGAAACCCAGGCAACATTCTAGTAAATCTCCTCTGTAGTGGCCTGGATGAGATCAGGAATAGGCCAGACGCCAGGCAGGTTCAGAAGTCGTTTAACAAATCATGGCGAACAACCAGAATGCCTGTGAGCAGGAACCGGGAAACCCCGTGGTCAGACAATTGTCCATGTCCTCAAGAGCCGAGGGGGATGACCCAAGGAGTGGCCTAACCCCCAGGGACCACCACACACTTTTGTATTATCTGCAAACTAGCTAAATCTTGGTATGTATAGAGTCATAGAGTCATGGTGATACAGTGTGGAAATAGGACCTTCGGCCCAACTTGCCCACATCGGCCAACAATATCCCAGCTACACTACTCCCACTTGCCAGCACCTGGTCCATATCCCTCCTAATCTGTTCTATCAATGTACCTGTCTAATTGTTTCTTAAATTATCGGATAGCCTCTACTGCCTCCTCTGTTCCATACATCCACCACCCTTTGTGTGAAAAAGTTACCACTCAGATTCCTATTAAATCTTTTCCCCCTCATCTTGAACCTATGTCCTCCGGTCTTCCATTCCGCTACTCTGGGCAAGAGACTGTGCATCTATCCAATCTATTCCTCTCATGATTTTGTACACCTCTGTAAGATCTCCCCTCATCCTCCTGCACTCCATAGAATAGAGGTCAAACCTACTCAACCTCCCCCTATAGCTCACGCCCTCTAATCTTGGCAATATACTCATAAATCATTTCTGAACCCTTTCAAGCTTCACAATACCTTTCCCATAACAGGGTGCCCTGAACTGAACACGATGGACCCGGACTTGGCATCGAGGAATAAGAAGCTAAAGCAAAAAAGTGGAAGACAAATAAACGAACAGAAACAAAGTTGAAACGGCAAATAACCAAAAGCGTACGAAGCCGAAACACCAACTAACCAAAAGGGTGAGACGCCTAAAAGCAAACTCACCAAAAGGCTGCGTCCCCTACAAGCCAACTCACAGAATGGCCACTCTGCCGAAAAGTCAAATAACGGACATGAGGTTGCCGGGAGGGGGGGTGGGGGATGGCGGGACATGTCAGCGATTGGTCCAGACCCCTGCGTCTATCACATCACTGGCCGATGGAGGCGGGAGGGTGGGGAGTGCCCAACACAAGCCGTACTTGACTGGGCACTCTGAACCCAAGCACCAAGTTGTAAGTGGCTGAAGGAGTGCATCCCTCAGGACAACGCCACGGCCACCCTCCACCTCACCTCCCCCGTGCTGTCACACTGTGAGTGGCTATGTGTTGGCAACGAAACCCAGCCACCCCGACACACACACCAGGACAGACGGCTCTGGGCTTTGGCAGCCATAGTTGCTTTTAAAACATTGGGGATAAACAAATTCCCTGGCCAGCCGATGACAAGTGGGCATGACAACGAACAATGTTACCTCCTCTCCCCCCCCCCGCCCGCCCGCCCTGACAATAAGATGCACGTTTTATTTATTATTTAAACACAGTAATACCTTCCTTTTCGATATGTAATGTTCATTTTCAGCTTTAATGTCAGCGATTCAAAGAGATTGATATTTGTTGTCTTTTAAATGTAACATCTTTTTTCTCAAAGATCATGGAACTAGCTCCAGTATCTTTATTTTTATCCAGCTTTTTGACGTCATGTCCGCTCGGCGTTAGATTGCTTTTTGGCTTAAAATCTGACATGCAACGAAAATGATGTTGAAAAGCCTCTGTGGCAATCGCAGTACGGTCGAGTCACTGCCAAAGATCATAGAGCGGATTCACATCTGACTCTAATGCATAGGGGCTATGGAAGTTGGTAAAGCTGGCACTGACAGCGGTCCATGTGAAAAATGTTGACTGTTCCTAATCAGACCTTGTTTATCCAGATGATTATATATATTATCTCTGAGTATACTTTCCATTAATTTGACCACCACTGACGTCAAACGAACAGGTCTATAATTGCTAGGTTTACTCGTAGAACCCTTTTTAAACAATGGAACAACATGCGCAGTACGTCAATCCTCCGGCACCATTCATATATTCATATAATCATATAACAATTACAGCACGGAAACAGTCCATCTCGGCCCTGCATTCCTCAATTCGCTACCATTTACCATGTACGTCCTATTTTGAATTGTCCTGCTAAGATGTAGCACCTCACACTTATCAGCATTAAACTCCATCTGCAATCTTTCAGCCTATTCTTCCAAATGGCCTAAATCTCTCTGTAGACTTTGAAAATCTACTTCATTATCCACAACACCACCTTTCTTAGTATCATCTGCATACTTACTAAACCAATTTACCACACCATCATCCAGGTCATTGATGTACATGACAAACAACTGTGGACCCAACACAGATCCCTGAGGCACCCCACTAGTCACCGGCCTCCAACCTGACAAACAGTTATCCACCATTACTCTCTGGTGTCTCCCATTCAGCCACTGTTGAATCCATCTTGCTACTCCACCATTAATACCCAACAATTGAACCTTCTTAACCAACCTTCCATGTGGAACCTTGCTTCTTGTTGTCAAGCAGTGCGTTGGCAGGATAGATTGGAGGGCTCATCTAGGGAGGCTATTTGGGTGGAACTGAGAAGTGGGAAAGGTGTATCAACACTTATAGGGGTGTATTATAGACCGCCAAATGGGGAACGAGAATTGGAAGAGCAAATATGTAAGGAGATAGCAGATATTAGTAGTAAGCACAAGGTAGTGATTGTGGGAGATTTCAACTTTCCACACATAGACTGGGAAACACATTCTGTAAATGGGCTGGATGGTTTGGAGTTTGTAAAATGTGTGCAGGATAGTTTTTTGCAGCAATACATAGAGGTACCTACTAGAGGAGGGGCAGTGCTGGACCTCAGGTTAGGAAATGAGACGGGACAGGTGGCGGAGGTATACGTTGGGGAGCACTTCGCGTCCAGTGCTCACAATACCATTAGTTTCAATATAATTATGGAGAGGGTCAGAACTGGACCCAGGGTTGAGATTTTTGATTGGAGAAAGGCTAACTTTGAGGAGATGCAAAAGGATTTAAAAGGAGTGAACTGGGACATTTTGTTTTATGGGAAAGATGTAGAAGAGAAATGGAGGACATTTAAGGGAGAAATTTTAATAGTACAGAATCTTTATGTTCCTGTTCGGTGGAAAGGAAACAGTAAAAATTGGAAAGAGCCCTGGTTTTCAAGGGAAATTGGACATCTTGTTCGGAAAAAGAGGGAGATCTACAATAATTATAGGCAGCATGAAGTAAATGAGGTGCTTGTGGAGTATAAGGAATGTAAAAAGAATCTTAAGAAAGAAATTAGAAAAGCTAAAAGAAGATATGAGGTTGCTTTGGCAAGTAAGGTGAAAGTAAATCCAAAGGGTTTCTACAGCTATATTAATAGCAAAAGGATAACGAGGGATAAAATTGGTCCATTGGAGAGACAGAGTGGGCAGCTATCTACAGAGCAAAAAGAGATGGGGAGATATTGAACAATTTATTTTCTTCGGTATTCACCAAGGATTATGTGAGGTAAGGGAAACGAGTAGAGTAGCTATGGATACTATGAGTTTCAAAGTAAAAGAAGTACTGGCACTTTTGAAAAATATAAAAGTGGATAAGTCTCCAGGTCCTGACAGGATATTCCCTAGGACATTGAGGGAAGTTAGTATAGAAATATCCGGGGCTATGACAGAAATATTTCAAATGTCATTAGAAATGGGAATAGTCCCCGAGGATTGGTGTGCTGCGCATGTTGTTCCATTGTTTAAAAAGGGTTCTAAGAGTAAACCTAGCAATTATAGACCTGTTAGTTTGACTTCAGTGGTGGGCAAATTAATGGAAAAGATACAGAGATAATATATATAAGCATCTGGATAAACATGGTCTGATTAGGAACAGTCAACATGGATTTGTGCCTGGAAGGTCATGTTTGACTAATCTTCTTGATTTTTTGAAGAGGTTACTAGGGAAATTGACGAGGGTAAAGCAGTGGATGTTGTCTATATGGACTTTAGTAAGGCCTTTGACAAGGTTCCTCATGGAAGGTTGGTTAAGAAGTTTAAACTGTTGGGTATAAATGCAGGAATAGCAAGATGGATTCAACAGTGGCTGAATGGGAGAAGCCAGAGGGTAATGGTGGATGGCTGTTTGTCGGGTTGGAGGCAGGTGACTAGTGGGGTGCCTCAGGGATCTGTGTTGGGTCCTTTGTTGTTTGTCATGTACATCAATGATCTGGATGAAGGGGTGGTAAATTGGATTAGTAAGTATGCAGATGATACCAAGATAGGGGGTGTTGTGGATAATGAAGAGGATTTCCAAAGTCTACAGAGTGATTTAGGCCATTTGGAAAAATGGGCTGAAAGATGGCAGATGATGCTGATAAATATGAGGTGCTACACCTTGGCAGGACAAATCAAAATAGGACGTACATGGTAAAAGGTAGGGAATTGAAGAATACAGTTGAATAGAGGGATCTGGGTATAACTGTGCACAGTTCCTTGAAGGTGGAATCTCATATAGATAGGGTGGTAAAGAAAGCTTTTGGTATGCTAGCCTTTATAAATCAGAGCATTGAGTATAGAAGCTGGGATGTAATGTTAAAATTGTACAAGGCATTAGTGAGACCAAATCTGGAGTATGGTGTACAATTTTGGTCGCCTAATTATAGCAAGGATGTCAACAAAATAGAGAGAGTACAGAGGAGATTTACTAGAATGTTGCCTGGGTTCAAACAAGAGGACATGACTTCAGAATTAAGGGACAGAAGTTTAGGGGTAACATGAGGGGGAACCTCTTTACTCAGAGAGTGGTAGCGGTGTGGAATGAGCTTCCAGTGGAAGTGGTGGAGGCAGGTTCGTTGGTATCATTTAAAAATAAATTGGATAGGCATATGGATGAGAAGGGAATGGAGGGTTATGGCATTAGTGCAGGCAGGTCGGGACTAAGGGAAAAAAGTTGTTCGGCACGGACTTGTAGGGCCGAGATGGCCTGTTTCCGTGCTGTAATTGTTACATGGGTATATGGTTATATGGTTAAAGGGGGGGGGGGGGGGGGAGTGGGAGGAGATAAAATAGTTCCTTTTCATGCACACTTGTCATTGGCCCGCCAGGGAATTTGTGTGTGTTCCCATGTGGCTATGGCTGCCAATGCCCCGAGCCATCTGTCCCCACAGCCAGGGTGGGGGGTGAGTCACCTGGTGTGAATGTGACCAGCCTGTCCCACACCTGTGCTCCACCCGGTACTGCTAACATACAGCCCGTCACAATATGGCCGCACAGGGGAGATGATGCTGAGGGCGGCCATGGCCAGAGGAGGGGGGGGCTGTCCCTAGGGATGCGTTCCTTTGGCCACTTACAACTTGGTGCTCAAGTTCAGAGTGCCCAGTCACCTATGGCTTGTGTGGGAAAATGATCCCCACCCTCCCGTCTCACTTAGCCAGTGATGTCATGGACGCAGGGGTCTGGACAAATCGCTGACAAGGCCCACCCACCCGGCGACGTTATGTCCGTTATTTGACTCTTCAGCAGAGCAAACATTCAGTGAGTTGGCTTGTAGACGTCCCGCACTTTCAGTTAGTTGGCATTTAGGCGTCCGACCCTATTGGTTCATTGGCATTTCGGGTTCGTAGACTTTCATTTATTTAGCATTTCGGCTTTGTTGTCGTTCAGTTATTTGGCTTCCACTTCTTTGCTTCGGCTTCTCGTCCTTCGACGCCACGTACGCACACGGAACACAATATTCTAAATGCAGTCTCACCAACATCTTATACAACTGCAACATGACCTCCCAACTTCCATACTCAATACTCTGACTGATGTAGACCAAAGTGCCAAAAGCCTTTTTGAACAACTTATCTACCTGCGACTCGACCTTCAAGGAACCAAGCACCTGTACTCCTAGATTCCTCTGCTCTACAACGCTACCCAGAGGCCTACCATTTACTGTGTTGGTCCTGCCCTTGTTCGACGTTCCAAAATGCAACCTCACACTTCTCTGTATTAAATTACAGCAAATATTCCTCTGCCCAGATCCTACTGCTATCTTTCACGACCAACTTCACTATTTTCAAAACCACTCACTTTTTGATCATCAGCAAACTTGCTATTCTTGCCCTATATGTTCTCTTCCAAATCATTGATGTAGATAACAAACAATAACTGGCCCAGCGCCGAACTATGAGGCACACCACTAGTCACAGACCTCCAGTCTGAGAAGCAACTTTCCACCATCACCCTCTGCTTCCTTCCATGGAGCCAATTTTCTGTCCATTCAGCTATCCCTCCATGGATCCCATACAATCTAACCTTCCAGAACAGCTACCATATGGTCCTATCCCTCCTACCCCATAACCGTCCTATCCACTGATGCATAGCCCCCAACTTGCAGGTGGGAGACGGGGGTAGAGAGGAAGGGGGGTAGAGAGTGAGGGCAGAGAGAGAATGGGGAGAGACAGAAGGGCAAGAGACAGAGGGCAGAGAGACAGAGGGGAGGGGGGGGGGGACAGAGGGAGGGGGGGGGAGAGGAGGGAGAGGGAGGGAGGGGGGGGAGGGTGGAGAGGGAGAGGGAGGGAGGAGAGAGGAGAGAGAGAGAGAGAGAGAGAGAGAGAGAGAGAGAGAGAGAGAGAGAGAGAGAGAGAGAGAGAGAGAGAGAGAGAGAGAGAGAGAGAGAGAGAGAGAGAGAGAGAGAGACCAGCTGATCTTCGTTACCCGAACAGGGGCCCGATCTGAGGACGGTGAAAAGCAGCGGGCGGACCAGCTGATCGTGGATTCCCCTAAGGTAAGCGCACCCAGAGACGGAAACCGCTGCCAAAACATGGAGGGGACCGGGGGACAGGGGGCATACAATTTCTTGCACGCGCACACTCACACACACAAGCGATGAATCGGAAGCTTCAGCCGTGCGCCCTGTGAACGGTAATTAGCTCGGGATTCTTCCCGTTTCCAGCCCCGCGACGTGGATGCCTCTACTTCGGGGCCGTTCCGTTAGAATGCGTCAATTAGTGCAGATCTGTACCACAGATTTAAAAAAACACTGGACTACATAATATAGGACAGGACATTTTCAAGTCCTATATTATGTTGTCCACTGTCCAGCATGAAGTCCAGTGTTTTTTTAAATCTGTTGTAGCTGTCGTATGGAAACTGTTGTAGCTGTCGTATTAAAACCAAGCAATATATAAATGATGCAACCTAACACTTTGTATTCTTGGATGTATTAAAAAAAAAATTCCCCAATTGCCAGTTGTAAAAATAGAGGGTGTCAATTACATAATCAAATTGCTTTATAATCTGCAGAAAGCATTTTGTCTCTGTAATTGTGTGTTTTGTTGCCTTTGGCTTGAAGGGCCGAATGGCCACCTCCTGCACCTATTTTCTATGTTTCTATGTAACTGTCATGCACGAAAATTTGAATAACAATAAAGGAAATTCAATTCAATCTACAGGTGGAGATTCCCTCCCTCTATTTGGAAATGATTCATGATGGAAATCATGCATTAATTCAATCATTCAAGATAGTAAACAACCCCACCGCCCCAGTCCATTTAATTCCGCGTGTCTGCATTTCATTCATTAAGTCGCCGGTACTGTCACATCATTCGTTTTCGGTCAATACAACGGAACCGTCTGAAGAAGGGCGACGATAGACACAAAACGCTGGAGTAACTCAGCGGGACAGACAGGGTCTCTGGAGAGAAGGAATGGGTGATGTTTCGGGTCGAGACTCTTCAACAGACTGGTAAGGGAAACGAAATATATAGATGATGATGTATTGCAGAGAGATAAAGTTACGATGATAAAGGAATGCAAAAAAGTTACGATGATAAAGGAAACAGACCTTGGTTTGGTGTTCGTTGGGTGAAAATGAGCAGCTGGTGCGACTTGGGTAGAGGAGGGCCCTCGACAGAGAGGGAATACCGGGGTTACTTGAAGTGAGAGAAATCAATATTCATACCACTGGGCTGCAAGGGAAATATGAAATGCTGTTCCTCCAATTTGCATTTAGCCTCACTCTGACTGGAGGAGACCTCGGACAGAAAGGTCAGTGTGGGAATGGGAAGTGTTTTGCAACCGGGAAAGTCGCGATCTGAAACGTCACCAATTCCTTCTCTCCAGAGATGCTGTCTGACCCTCTGAGTTACTCCAGCTTTTGGTGTCTATCGTCGAGGTAAACCAGCATCTGCAGTTCCCTCCGTTGGACAACAGAACAGTACGAGGAGCGGTTAATGTTAGAGGCTGCTCACTAACATCACTATGTTTACATCGTCCTCTCTAGCAATGAGTAAATATAATTTGGTTACCGTATTATTGACTACAACTGCCCATTTAAAATGACTGCTCTTTAATTCTCAACCACTGGATATTTGCCTGGAAACATATTGAATGTTTTCGTTCAGTGAGATAATTCAATTTTAATAGACTGAGGTGTTAAATCCGGCGCCACTTCATAACAAACTAAACGACCTATAATTTAAATAGAGAATTTAGTATTGATAATACAATTCCCAAGTCTATTTCCCATAATATAAATCCAGCACCACCTCACACTGAGCTTTCCTTGATGTTGTTGGATAAAACACTGTTTGAAATAATTTGAAGTTTTGAAATTAATCCTCGCAGCTTAATGTCACCGTATGCTTTCTCAACCAGGTAGAGGTAAAAGGCGTTAAAAAAAAAAGGGTAGCAACATGGATACATAGAACATCGAATAGAGAACAGTATAGCAACGGAACGGGCCCTTCGGCCCACAATGTATGTGCCGAACTTGATGCCAAGTCAAACTGATCGCATCTACCAGTACACGACACATAAATCTTCCCACACTACCCTGTACCTATCTAAAAGCCTACAGAACGCAATTATCGTCTATGCCTTCATCACCACCCCTGGCAGTAAATAGGATAGGGGAGGTTTGGAGAAATATGTCAAACGCGGTCAAATGGGACCAGCTTGGATGGCCATCTATATCGGCATAGAAAATAGGTGCAGGAGTAGGCCATTCGGCCCTTCGAGCCTGCACCGCTATTTGATATGATCATGGCTGATCATCCAACTCAGTATCCCACCCCTGCCTTCTCTCCATACCCCCTGATCCCTTTAGCCACAAGGGCCACATCTAACTCCTTCTTAAATATAGCCAATGAACTGGCCTCAACTACCTTCTGTGGCACAGAATTCCACAGATGGACATGCATGACTATGATTCCACGGCTATTTCCACCACGTTTCCCACGTCGTTTTCAGCCGGGACGGGAGTTTACTATTTGGAGAAGATCCTAGTGAAGGCACCGATTCCATCGGCACCTGTACGATCATACTCCAATACCAGAATTAATGTACATCCACCATATTTCGATCCGGTTCTCACGGAGATCCCAACAGCAGCAGATTCCCACACTAATTCCCCAGTGCAACAGCAGGAAACCCTGCAGGAGCCTTCACTTTACCAGCCTGACCAATGGCTCTTTCCCCATCTGTTGTTGGATAGCTAACAGATGGGAATCTTTGCTTATATAACATTACACTGCGAGGTTCATTGACAGAATCAAAACACAAAACATTGGAACTTTCCGCCCACAAGTTGTGTCCTCGCATTTACATCAATATTTACAAGTGTGAATTGTTAGTTTACGATTGTGTCTGTGTTTAAATTGGCATGTCAACTTTTTTATTTCCCCCAAATTATTACAGAGGCGAATAAAAATACATTGGAAAACCTGAACATAATTGTTGCGCTCTCTCGCCAATTTTAAATTTATTCAGCTATAGCTCGACTTCTTTAGAACATCACTATTTCAGTTAGGTTTAAACTAGAAAGTTTGTGTTTAAAAGCTGGTTACATTAAAAAGTTCAAATTGTTAAATCATTGAAAATTTGCCAGAAGCAATGTTTCAATTACTAAATATGATTTGTGTTATTTTCATGACAAGTTTACGGTGCCTTCATTGTTGGATGGGACTTTAAACAGGTCGACCTACGAGCCACACTCCGCAAATTCCACCAGCATGTGCAGTGCCCTACCAGGGGCTCAAACACACTGGATAAAGTGTACACCAACATCAAGGACGCTTACAGAGCTCTCCCCTGCCCATCCCTGGGGCAATCTGATCACCTCTCACTGTTTCTGCTGCCATCATACAAACCCCTCATCCGCAAAACCAAACCTGCAATAAGGACGGTCAAAATATGGCCCCAGGACGCCACCCTACAACTCCAGGACTGCTTTGATTGCACCGACTGGGACCTGTTTGAACAACAGGCTACCAGTGGTACAGAGGTAGACTTGGAGGAGTACACATCCACTGTGCTCTCCTACATCAACTGCTGTGTGGAGACTGTCACAGTGGACAAGCAAATAAAGATATTCCCAAACCGGAAACCCTGGATGAACAAGGAGGTTCAGGATCTGCTAAGGGCACGCAACAATGCCTTTAAATCCAAGGACACTTCTGCCTACAGTGCGGCCAGGTCGAACCTGAACAAAGGCATAAAAAAGACCAAAGACATTCACAAGCAAAGGGTGGAAGACCACGTCAATACCGCGGACACCAGAAGCATGTGGCAGGGTGTCAGGGACATCACTGACTACAAGAGCAGCCCCGCCTGCCCCCATGGTGATATCACACTGGCCAACGAACTGAACACCTTCTTTGCCCGGTTTGAAGCTGGCAACACCACCAGGAGTGGAATTACCCCGGCCATGGCGGAGAGACAGGCCTTAACACTGAGCACTCAGGAGGTACAGTGCGCTCTGCGTAGGATCAATCCACGCAAGGCTGCAGGCCCGGATGGAGTACAGGGGAGGGTACTAAAGGACTGTGCTGTACAGCTGGTGGAGGTATTCACGAGAATCTTCAATCTATCTCTATCTCTGGCAACGGTCCCCAAGTGCCTGAAAACAGCCACCATAGTGCCGGTGCCGAAAAAGTCCAAAGTCACCAACCTGAATGACTACCGCCCGGTTGCCCTAACTCCAATCACAATGAAGTGCTTCGAAAGGCTGGTCCTCTCCCATATCAAATCCAGCATCCCTGCCTCACTGGACTCTCATCAATTTGCATACAGGGCAAATAGATCAACAGAGGATGCCATCTCTCTGGCTCTTCACACTGTCCTGACTCACCTGGACAGACAGGGCACGTACGTGAGGATGCTCTTCATTTACTATAGCTCTGCATTCAATACGGTCATCCCCACCAAGCTCACAACCAAACTCCACCAGCTAGGGCTCAGCTCGCCGATATGCGATTGGATCCTGAACTTTCTGACGGAGCGACCGCAGGCAGTGAAACTGGGCCCGCACCTGTCCTCCACTATCACCCTGAGCACCGGCACACCACAGGGCTGTGTACTAAGCCCCATGCTCTACTCCCTCTTCACTCACGACTGTGTTCCTGCATTCGACACCAACACCATCGTGAAGTTTGCAGACGACACAACAGTGATTGGGATGAAACAAAATACAGAGCGGAGGTGCAGAACCTGGCGGACTGGTGCGCATGTAACTTGTCACTAAACACCTCCAAGACCAAGGAGCTGATTATTGACTTCAGGAGGTCCCTTAATGGAGAATACGCCCCAATCTCCATTTACGGGGAAAGTGTGGAGAGAGTGTCCAGCTTTAAGTTTCTGGGCACTCACATTTCAGAGGACCTCACATGGTCCAGCAACACCGCTGTGCTGGTCAAGAAGACACAGCAACGACTGCTCATCCTGAGGGCATTAAAAAAGACTGGTCTGCCCCAACAGCTGCTGACAACGTTCTACTGCTGCACCACAGAGAGCATATTAACGTATGGCATCTCTGTGTGGTATCTCAGCTGCACGGAGGCGGAGAGGAGAGCTCTTCAGCACGTCGTCCACAGAGCGCAGAGGATCATTGGGACACAGCTACCACCCTTGGAGGGCATCTACCACACACGGTGCCTCAGGAAGGCCGTCGGCATCCATAAAGACTCATCACACCCCTGTAACGGACTGTTTGAACTACATTCCTCTGGCAGATGTTACAAGACCTTCTACGCCCGAACCTCCAGACTCAGAAACAGCTTTATTCCCAGAGCTATAGCGGGTCTGAGCCGGCCCTGCTGAGTGCCCCCCACCCCCCCTGGACTGTCTCCCTCGGATGGTCATGACACACAGCTTATTTATTTATTTTACTTTTCTTTTTCATCAGTTGGAGCTGCATACTAAATCTCGTTGCACTAACGTGCAATGGCAATAAAATATATTATTATTATTATTATTATTATTATTATAATTGAGTATAGAAGTTGGGATGTAATGTTAAAATTGTACAAGGCATTGGTGAGGCCAATTCTGGAGTATGGTGTACAATTTTGGTCGCCTAATTATAGGAAGGATGTCAACAAAATAGAGAGCTTGAGAAGCTTGAAGAGGGAAATACCATTAATGTGGTATAATTGAATTTCCAAAAGGCATTTCATAAAGTTGGGTTTGTTACCAAAATTAAATCCATAAAATGATTAACACTGTTGCAGCTGGATAGAAAATTAGCTAAATAATAATTGGGTATATGTTATTTTTTGGTTGAAGGAAAATGTACAGTGGGGATCTCTGCTGATAGTACTAGAATTGAGTACTAGGACTTAGATGAGAAAATACATTTTTTACACAGAGAGTGGTGAATCTCTGGAATTCTCTGCCACAGAACGTAGTTGAGGCCAGTTCATTGGCTATATTTAAGAGGGAGTTAGATGTGGCCCTTGTGGCTAAAGGGATCAGGGGGTATGGAGAGAAAGCAGGTACAGGATACTGAGTTGGATGATCAGCCATGATCATATTGAATGGCGGTGCAGGCTCGAAGGGCCGAATGGCCTACTCCTGCACCTATTTTCTATGTTTCTATCTATGTTTCTATGAGAGAGTACAGAGGAGATTTACTAGAATGTTGCCTGGGTTTCAGCAACTAAGGTACAGAGAAAGCTTCAACAAGTTAGGGCTTTATTCTTTGGAGCACAGAAGGTTAAGGGGGGACGATAGAGGTCTTTAAAATGATGAGAGGGATAGACAGAGTTGATGTGGAAAAGCTTTTCCCACTGAGTGTAGGGAAGATTCAAACAAGGGGACATGACTTGAGAATTAAGGGACTGAAGTTTAGGGGTAACATGAGGGGGAACTTCTTTACTCAGAGAGTGGTAGCTGTGTGGAATGAGCTTCCAGTGAAGGTGGTGGAGGCAGGTTCCTTTTTATCATTTAAAAATAAATTGGATAGTTATATGGACGGGAAGGGAATGGAAGGTTATGGTCTGAGCGCAGGTATATGGGACTAGGGGAGATTATGTGTTCGACACGGACTAGAAGGGTCGAGATGGCCTGTTTCCGTGCTGTAATTGTTATATGGTTATATGGTTATTATTATTATTATTATTATTATTATTATTATTATTATTATTATTATTATTATTATCTAATGCACTTAAAACGCCGAAGGGAACTTTGACCCTAAAATGTGCATTGGAATGAAGTTTGTTTCCTATCATTAATGCAAACAGTAGAACCGATGAACATCGCAAGCCTCTGTAATGATATAAGTGCTAGTCCCGGGTAAACTATATGATTAAGTAGCATTCTTTCATGGATGGTATCACTGAATAAGAACGGGCTGCTCACACATAATATGGTAGATTTTCTGCAGTTTCTTCCATGCAATAATATTCATACAAAATATAAAAAGTGAAATGAGAAAAGATAGGTAGTTGATCAGCACTTAAATATATACCTTTATAAAGTGGTACCCGCATGAAAAATGAATGCAGTGTTCTTTGTCTCTCCTTTTGAAATGAAGTATTGTCTGGATGCCTTCTCTTCAAACATCTCCGCATTGGACCGTCAGACAGTTCGATGTTCACACATCAGCCTCCAAAGTTCAAATGATAATTGTGCCCGCGCCTGACATTTTTAAATGCATCTCCCGTTAATTTTATTCAAAGGAACGCATCATACTTGAAGCAAGGTCAGTTCACACAATTATAATATGAGGATTAATGAATGGATTTCGATACAACAATGACAGTCAACACATCGTTTTCGTGAACGGACCTTGCTTCAAGTATTTCGCGTTCCGTTAAATAAAATTAATGGGAGATGGACAATAGACAATGTCATTAAAATTCAGATGCTTCGAGGCATTTAACACTCCATTCTATTCCTCTGACACGAAAACAATGTGACACAATAATAATTACTAAGGATGCAGGAATGGATCCTTAGTGGTTCGATAGCAGTTAACAGTCACAAAGATAGTTAGCACATCATTTTTTTTGGTCAGAGGAATGCAATGAAGAACGAACAACTCGAATCGAAACGAACAACTTTAAACGAACGAAATTAAACCCGACAAACCTTACAAAGCTTGTAACGTGAGGGGGACTATCCCCCACCTCTCAAAACATGGAGGGGACACGTCCCCTCTGCCCCCCCCCCCCCCCCCCCCCCCCCCCCCCCCGGGTTTTCCGCCATTGAGCGTGACAGAGCCGGGCCGGGAGGGTGGGGGGGGGCAGATGATCGGTGACAGAAGCGGCTTCTGACTCTCTGGAAACTCACAGCTGGAATAAGCGGCCGGGCGGGCGGGGGCGGGCGGGGGGGGACGGGAGAGGTGGGGTTTCACGAGCTGTGCCGACAGTGAGGAGTAGGTTCAGTGCGTGAGACGTCGCTGCCCCGAGATCTGCAGAACAAAGATCCTATAGCTGAGCTGTAGAATCTTTGTTCTGTAAAACTTTCTCGATCTTTCTGCGCCTTTTGAAGAACGGGCAGTGGGTGGGCGAACGTACCTCGTGGAAAACTGCGCATGCGCATTGACAGCAACTGCATTCATCCACAGCGGTGGGGGGTGGGGCCAGGAGGCAGGTGGGGCTCGATTTGTGGGCATGTGGGCATTGTGACGTCAGCAGCTGGCAAGCAGCGATTATTTTTGAAAAATTGAGTTTTGCGAACAATTTTATTCAAATTCTCGGGAAATAATTGAGCAAATTTAGAGAGGAACGCATTTCTGAAATCATAAATTAAATCCCTACCGATATATGTAAACATCTCTGTGTTTTTGCGTCTGGTTTTCGAGGCAAAGGCAAAACGTTTCAAAGGCAAAATTACACACACACACACACACACACACAACAGTTTTAAAAGTATATAGATAGATAAATCCTATCCCTCAGAATTCTCTCTAGTAACTTTCCGACTACACATGTTAAGCTCACTGGCCTATAGTTCTCAGCATTTTTCCTGCAACCCTCTTGAATAGGAGCACAACATTTGCCACCCTCCGTCTTCTGGCACCTCTGCTGTATTTAAGGACGACTTGTAAATTTCAAACAGGGCTCCCGCAATTTCCCTAAGTTCCTCCGGCCTCATGATATTTCCTCAGTAAATACAGAGGAGAAAGTCAGGAGGATGGAGGAACTAGAGGCAATCAATGGAAGTATATTGAGAGCAGTCAGTGTTACGGTCGAAGAGGTGCTGAAGGTAACATTGAGGACCTTGACCATCTCCTGTGGCTCCACACAGAGTTGACCGCTTTAATTCCTGAGGGGTCCACTCTCTCTCTAATTACCCTTTCCCCCATGTGTATTTATAAACCTGATGGACCGAATGGGTTAATTTTGCTACTACAACATAAACTTCTGAGGTGCAGTCCATGCCTGTCTTTGTCACTTTGCCTCGAGCTGAGATTGTCTATTGTCTATTGTCTATTGTTGGTGTTCCCATGGGACTTCCTTTTCCTTCTACCCCTCTTGCTCCAGTCACTCCTCTGCTTGGGTCTCATCTGGATCTTAGTATTGCTCTTTCCCTGCCATCAGCTGCTGTCAGATCTGGGGGGAAGTGCAGAATGCAGCAGAGAATTATGATGTTTCCACAGCGCCCCTACAAGGTAATCACACATATCAATTACATTAAAGTATTATTGACAGTTCCCCAACACAATTACAAAGAGTCCCAACACAATGTTTTTACAGAAGCTTCTGGAAGGAAGTCAATTAATCAAATAACGCAACATTCTCCCAGGTAATGGAAACAATTCAAACAAGGCTTCACACTTCAGCCAAACATCAAACAGCAGTAAAAAACACTTTGTAACATTATTAACAGTATTTGCAATTCCTTTGCAGCTATCCAGTTAAATGAGTGCATTCACAACATCTTGGGGTTTCTTTGCAGAGTCCTCATACATTTTAACAATAGCAGAGGACATCTGGATCTTTCACAATCCTGCATAGCAATCTAGGGCTCAGACTTGCTGGCGCTATTCACAGCCTGTAATTTTCCACAGACAGAGGTTAAGCAAGTCTTACAGATGCAGATGTTATAGTGCCTTTAATTTGGTCAATATTAACAGGTGCTGGATGTGAAGGAGGAGCATAGGGAGAGCAAGGGGAATAAGGCAAACTTCTTTTAATTCAATTGCTCTCCCAAGCTTCCAAATATTCTTCATCTCCCCCTTCCAAATCAAAGCCAACCAGCGGGTCCTTTAACTCTAAGTCTACAAATGCCAGTTTCCCTTCTGGAGTTCCCTTTTTCTCCTGTTCCCTATGTTCTTTATAAGCACATCCACATTCCTTCTTTAAGGTATCTAGAGGTTTGTTTCCTTCATCATCTTTTAACCCTATTCCAAGCTTCAAAACTGCCTCCTGCCAATTTACTTCATAGTAATATTGTCTCCATAGCCCAATATGTTCCTTTGCCACATCACTTTGGCTACATTGCCAAACAATCTTCTCAATGTATTTCATGCCCTCCAACGTTCCAACCACTCCTTTGGGCCACAAATCATATCATAATTACTTATTCAATGCTCCCAAAAAATATTTAAATCTTTCCGCTTTCCGTTACTAACAATGGACACAGTAACCAAACGATTCACACTTCACTCACAAGACAACGCAAACAGTGGCCAAAAGTTCTTCAACGTGCCAGTAAGTCTCTCACACAATCAGTCTCTCCTTTCGACTCCAAATTCTTTCAAACCAATCAAACGCACAGAAGTCACACAAGCTTTCAAACCTGTAAACAATTTCAAGTCGGAAAACAATCTCAGTCTGAGTTGCAACGGAACAATCAAACACACTTCAGCAGCAAATCTCGTACACTCAAAACACTTCAATCTAAACAAAGGCGAATGAGCTCGTAACATGCAAGCAAAATCGTACTTAAACAAGAAATAATACAACTAATAACTATCATACAAAAACACACTGCAATGTAAAATACAAGCATTCGCCTAATAAGCATTCACTAACTGTACAGTTCTAAATAAATCACAATATTCTAAATTACCCAGATCGTGCTGTTGTCATTCAACAGAGCCCCTTCAAGGTACTTTTCCACTAACCGGTACTTAGTCCTCACCCAAGTTATACTTGATGGTACTATTCCCTTCAAGATACTTTTTCCACTGGACGGCAACTTATTCCACTCCAAAGTTACTTTTCCACCACCAGGGTACTCGTCCCTGGAACCACAGGATATGCCCCCTTGATCACAGCCACGATTCAGACTCCAATTACAACAGCAGTCCAAAACACAAAATCTGGACCCTTGAAGACTGTAAAAGGTGAATTTATTATGTGGAACAAGGAAATGACAGGTGAGTTGAACAGGTACTTTGGATCTGTCTTCACTGGGGAATACACAAACAATCTCCCTGGTACTGGAAGCCAGAGGATCTAGGGCGATGGAGGAACTGAAGGAAATTCACGTTAGGCAGGAAATGGTGTTGGGCAGACTGATAGGACCACCCGTTGGAGGTGCTGAAAATGTTGGAGAACATATGCTGTATGCGACGGGTGATGGGGTGGAAGGTGAGGACAAGGGGGACTCTGTCCTTGTTACGAATGGGGGGAGGGGGAGTAAGAGCGGAGCTGCAGGATATCGAGGAGACCCTAGTGAGAGCCTCAACTATAATGGAACTCTCGTTTCCTAAAGAATGAGGACATTTCCGCTGCCTTCGTAAGGAACACCTCATGCTGGGCGCAGATGTGACGTAGATGGAAGAATATGTAGTAGGAGATAGTCTTTACAGGAAGCAGGGTGAGAAGAAGTGTAGTCAAGATAGCTATAAGAGTCAGTAGGTTTGTAGTATATGTAGGTCAATATTCTATTTCCTGTGATGGAAATGTTGAAATCAAGAAACGGTAGGGAGATGTCGGAGACGGTCCAAGTGAATTTGAGTGCAGGATGGAAATTAGTGGTGAAGTTGATGAAGTCAGGGAGTTATGCATGTAGGGTGTAGGAGGTAGCAGGAGCCAGGGGACGATCAATCAGGTTCCAAATAGTTAACTGGATGTAACTGAACGAATCACACCAAGCACAGAGCACCATGCAAATGTGCCGAAATATTTTTGAAATCTAAGTACTTTGCCGAAAGTTCTATTATTGAATAAGAAGAGAAACACTAGCAAATGGGGATTTAGCCAGATTTTTTAACTGTTGTCTGAACTTATTCTGTGTCATGGCGTAAATAATGGTGTTTGTGCAGCAACTCAGGAGCTGCAGCATAAATCCAGTTTCTTGTATAGCAACATGTGGAAAATAAGCCTTTTCCCCCATCCAGAACATTCGGAGTAAAATTAAGCTAAAAGTAAAGGGCCCCCATAACAGTATGAAATTTCCAGAGATAACAAACAGTAGAATTATCGATTTTCGTCGGCTTTCCATCTCCGGATCCTTGGAACTCGCCGCAGCCACGTGATCACGGAGTCGCTTCCGAGCTCTACTGACGACTAAAATGTTTCTGACAGTTAGAGCATTTAGAATCAGAATTAATACAAAGGGGATACAGGGGGTAAGAAAATAATGAAGGAGCTCAATTGTTCCCCAAACACGTGAATAACTAATACTCAGTTCCACGCTACAAAATGACGGATTATTGCCGAGGCGATATGTTTTCATGTTTAAGAAGTACCAGGTCGTGTCCTTCAAACAGAAAAACACAGTCACCGTTCCGAGAACCACAACCGCAGTTTTCTCGGTGCAATATTTAGATTTCAGTTTTCGGCAACAGATGGCGACAAATCGATCAAATGTGAAGCTGACTGTGAACCAGACAGAGGAGTCTGTCGCTGCATAAAGCAGAACGGAATGGATATTACACACGGGGAGAGACAACACAAAAGCAAACTGATCCGGGTAGACAATCGGAATGTGCCTTAAAATGAGGTCGATGATAACAACCAGTAGATCCGCAGCTGCCATGGCCACCATGTAGCGAGTGACACATCTGGAGAGACCACATTTTCTCCGATTCAGAATTATTATCACCATTAAGTTAACTGTGGACAGTGAAAGGAACAAAAAAAAATACCAATCAGCCTGGGAGAAATAATCTGAGCGACGGAATATGTATTTATACAAATAGTGAATAGTCAGGATCAATTACATATTTCTTGTAAAGATGACAAGTTCGATGTGGCAAGGTTATCGGTAACTTATCCAAGGAAATAAAGTTGTTATTTTCTGAACACTTTGACTTTGCGCAAACCTTTGCTTGCGTGAGTACTTCATAAATTGGTCTCGACCACTCACCTGAAAACCCGTTTGGTCTCCATCTGGTATTAATGATGTTCATGGAATATTGATTGAAGAGAGGAAGGGAGTACAGGCGAAGATGTACTGCTATAACGTTCCCACAATTGCGTGAAATATCGGAGCTTTGAACGTCCAAAGCACCAAGTAAAAACTTTAATTGCAAAACAGTCATGATAAATGTGACGTGGATTTTAAGAAATAAGTCATTGCCGTTTTTTGGAGTGTAACACAAAACACAAACTGCGGAAAAGGATTTATGTTGTTTTTTTGGCAGAGCCATTACAGTACCATTAATTAAACAACTAACTTCCTGCGATGTTTATTTCAAAAATAACAGTGTTTCATTAAATTCAGCTTTTCAGAATGAAACGTTGTGACATTTCTATCAGGTGCGAAATGATTCGAGAATTGCTTTTTCCTGGCATAGCTGAAAAAAGTCTGAATTGATTTTGTTTTCAAATCAGAAGGTGTGATAAGGGGACTGTGATGAAATATCGTCATCATTAGCTCAGCTCAGATAGACAATAAGTGCAGGAGTAGGCCAATCGACCCGTGAGCCAACACCGCCATTCAATGTGATCATGGCTGATCATCCACAATCAGTACCCCGTTCCTGCCTTCTACCCATATCCCTTGACTCCGCTATCTTTAAGAGCTCTGTCGAGCTCTCTCTTAAAAGCATCCAGAGAAACGGCATCCACCTCCCTCTGAGGCAAAGAATTCCACACTCACAACTCTCTGTGTGAAATTTGTTTTTCCTTATCTCCGTTCTAAATGGCTTACCCCTTATTCTTAAACTGTGTCCCCTGGTTCTGGACTCCCCCAACATCGGGAACATGTTACCTGCCTCTAGCGTGTCCAAACCCTTAATAATCTTATATGTTTCAATAGGATCCATCTCATATTTCTAAATTCCAGCGTATAGAAGCGTAGTCTCTCCATTCTATCAACATATGACAGTCCCGTCATGCCGTCAATTAACCTTGTGAACCTACGCTGCACTCCCTCAATAGTAAGAATGTCCTTCCTCAAATTGGGAGACCAAAACTGCACACAATACGCCTGGTGTGGTCTCACTAAGGCCATGTACAACTGCAGAAGGACACCGCAAGAGATGCAACACTTGTCCCTTTACCTCCCCCCTCGACTCCGTTCAAGGACCCAAGCAATCGTTCCAGGTGCGACAGAGGTTTACCTGCATCTCTTCCAACCTCATCTATTGCGTCCGCTGCTCTAGATGTCAGCAGATCTATATCGGTGAGACCAAGCGGAGGTTGGGCGATCGTTTCGCCGAACACCTCCGCTCGGTCCGCAATAACCAAGCTGACCTCCCGGTGGCTCAGCACTTCAACTCCCCCTCCCACTCCGCCTCCGACCTCTCTGTCCTGGGTCTCCTCCATGGCCACAGCGAGCAGCACCGGAAATTGGAGGAACAGCACCTCATATTCCGTTTGGGGAGTCTGCACCCCGGGGGCATGAACATCGACTTCTCCCAATTCTGTTAGTCCTTGCTGTCTCCTCCCCTTCCTCAGCTCCCCTGCTGTCTCCTCCCACCCTCCAGCCTTCCGGCTACTCCTCCTTTTCCCTTTCTTGTCCCCACCCACCCCCACCCCTGATCAGTCTGAAGAAGGGTTTCGGCCCGAAACGTTGCCTATTTCCTTCGCTCCATAGATGCTGCTGCACCCGCTGAGTTTCTCCAGCTTTTCTGTGTAACCTGCAGAAGGACACCTTTGCTCTTATACTGACTCCTCTTGTTATGAAGACCAACATGCCATTTTCTTTCTTCACTGCCTGCTGTACCTGCATGTTTATTTTCCTTTATGATTAGTTAGGTTTCGTTTAGAGATACAGCGCAGAAACAGACCCTTCGGCCCACCGGCGATACCCACATATTAGCACTATCCTACACAAGCCAAGGAATGGCATTTTCCAAGCCAATTTACCTGCATACATGTATGCCTTTGGAGTGGGTGAGAAAACTGAAGGTCTCGGAGATAAACCACGCAGGTAACGGGAGGGAAGGTGCAATCACTGTACAGACAGTACAGTCGGGATCTCCGGCGTGGCAGGGTAGCAAGTCTACCGCTGTTGAAGAGTAACAAATGACCACGGGCTTTTTCATTTGTAGATACAAATGTGACTGACGTAGATATATTAGACTGCAGATAGAAACGGAAATGAATCCATATCTATGGGACCTAAGATTTACTGAGACCACATATTGTCCTTGTTAAGCCTGCAGGAGTATTTAGGAAAGGCGATCGTGAAAATTGTTGAGCTAAAATGGAAAATGCGTAAGGTTTTGTAGGTAATCGGATTTAATGTTCAGATTCCGACACCCTTAGTTTTACTGTTGGTTTTTCGTGAGCTCAGTTGGTTTCGTCAATTATAGTTTCTGCGTCAAAAGATGTCGACTTTACTGCAGGATTTTATTAATATAGATGTAAATATAGTTAAAACATAATGCATATCAAAAACACCATAATGGAGAAAGAACACAAAACGAGGTGGTTATGAAAAAAATGCACGAAAGCCAGGACACAGTCTGGAGGGAAAAGACACATTGTATCTATCATGGCGATGATATTCACTGGGAATTGGAAAAAACCCGTACACGCATCAACGTTCATTATTGGACCTTTTATAAACCAGTAAACACGGCAACACATGTTTCGAATAAATAAACATCTGAATCGCAACAACATATAATGACGTTAAGAATACATACTGAGCAGCGATTTGAGCAGGAACGAATAATGTTAAATATAAGGTAACAGAAAGTACTGGCAATAATAGCTTGACTTACGGAAAATAATCATGTGTCTTCGTCTTCGTTGAATATCGCATGATAAGTAAAAATTGATCCAAAATAAAATAAATTACAGAACACATAACGTAACGTTGATGCTTACCAGGGACACCGAAAGCTGCGAGAATAGGGTAGAATAGCTTCTGCACATGACAAAATATTTGTCTCACTCGTATCATTTCTCGAATAGCTGCAACATACCCCATTGACAGCATGGCTTACGGCGTGTGAGGATCAGTATCTACTTGCGTTGAAGATATCCTAAGAATTAACAAGGTACAGTGAGCTATTTAAAAGGGAGAGCGAAAAACCCCAAGTGACGTGGTTTGCTATTATTTCAATGGGCGTCCATGCATGCTTTGAATAAACAACATTCCATACGCACGCTGATCACCAGAAAGCAGAATGAGCGAACATTGTCAACAAAATAAATCACAATGTTTCTTTTTCTCGTTTCTTCATTTTGCACAAAATAATAAATTGTTTGTTCTAAGCTATGTAAAACACATTTCAAATGAATCATATAAATGACATGCTGTACAGGATCGCGGTAGTGAACCATCACGGCATCCCTCAGTATTAGCGAGCCGAAAGAGACAGCGATTGACTTCAGGAACCTTTAGAATAATGTTGTTGAGGGCAGATCAGTAGCCGCTGGCTGTCCATATGGGTTGAGGAAGGCATACGAAAATGTCCTGTATTCTGCCTGTTATCAGAGGTTAATCGCCCTTGTATCCAAGAAGAGCTAGCCTACTGGATGGAACATTTGCTTGATGGAATGCAGGGGGTGATGGTAGAAGGTTGTATTACGGAGGCGAGGCCCGTGACTAGTGGTGGGCCTCAGGTTCTGTGTTGGGCACATGTCTCTTTGTGGGCTATACCAACGATTTAAATGAGAATGTACAATACCTTTGTAGATGACAATAAAGTAGGTGGCGTTGCAGATAGCGAAGTTGGTTGTCATAAATTTCTGCAGAATCTTGATCAGTTTCGCAAGTGGGCGCATGTAAGGATCATTTTATTCATTTTAATGCAGGATTATTTTTATGCTTTAATTTTAATGCAGAATCTTCTCAGTGAATGGAAGGGCTCTGCGAAGTGCTGTTCACCAAAGCTACATAGCTGCTTGAAAGTTGCATCACTGGTAGATAGGGCGGTCATTAGGCATTCAGCATATTAATCGTCAACATTTATTGAAGCTGAGATGTTAAGTAGGAGGAAGAATGAGGTTCTACAATGTGAATTTAGGGAATTAGGTAAAAGTCTGAAAAGCAGGACCTCCAGGATAGTTATCTCTGGTTTGCTTTCAATTCCTGCGCTAGTGAGGGTAGAACTGTAGATGTATACATTGACTTCAGTAAAGCATTCGGCAAGGTTCCTCATGGTATGCTGCTCTGGAGCGTTAGATCGCATGAGATACAAGGAGAGATAGCTGAATGGGTAGAAAATTGGCTGCATGGAAGGAAGCGGAGATGATGGAAGGTTGCTTATCGGACTGGAGGCCTGTGACTAATGGTGTGCCTCAGGGTTGGACCCGTTACTTTTTCAGATTCAGATTCAGATTCAATTTTAATTGTCATTGTCAGTGTACAGTACAGAGACAACGAAATGCATTTAGCATCTCCCTTGAAGAGCGACATAGCAAACGATTTGAATAAAAAAATAAATAATAAGTGTGGGGGGGGGGGGGGGGGGGGGGGGGGGGGGGGGGGGGGGGGGGGGGGGGGGGGGTGATTGGCAGTCACCGGGGGACGTTGTTTAGTAGAGTGACAGCCGCCGGAAAGAAGCTGTTCCTCGACCTGCTGGTTCAGCGACGGAGAGACCTGTAGCGCCTCCCGGATGGTAGGAGGGTAAACAGTCCATGGTTGGGGTGAGAGCAGTCCTTGGCGATGCTGAGCGCCCTCCGCAGACAGCGCTTGCTTTGTCTTCTGAATAAATTATTTGGATGAAAACATATGTACGGTATGATTAGCAAGTTTGCAGATGATGCAAAAGTGGGTGGTTTTTCAGATTGTAAAGTTGGTTGTAAAAAACTTGCAGCAGGATCTTGATCAATTGGCCCAGAGGCCTGAGGAAAGGTTCATGGAATTTAGATTCAGATTCAGATTCAAACTTTATTGTCATTGTGCAGTTACAAGTACAGAGACAACAAAATGCAATTAGCATCTCACCCAGAAGTGCGAACACAGAATAATGGAACAGTAAAATATATATATGTATAAACAGTAGCAGTAGTGCAATGGGGGGGGGGGGGGGGGGGGGGGGGGGGGGGGGGGGGGGGGGGTGGGGGGGGGGGGGGGGGGGGGGGGGGGGGGGGGGGGGGGGGGGGGGGGGGGGGGGGGGGGGGGGGGGGGGGGGGGGGGGGGGGGGGGGGGGGGGATCAGTCACTGGGGGAAGGAGTGTCCGTAGGGTAATCAATCACCAAGGTGCAGAGTTACGTAGGGTAACAACCGCAGGGAAGAAGCTGTTCCTGAATCTGCTGGTCCAGGAACGGAGAGACCTGTGGCACCTCCCGGATGGTAGGAGGGTAAACAGTCTGTGGTTGGGGTGAGAGCAGTCCTTGATGATGCTGCGCGCCCTTCGCAGACATCGCTTGCTCTGGACAGACTCAATGGAGGGGAGTGAGCAACCGGTGAAGCATTGGGCAGTTTTCACCACCCTCTGCAGTGCTTTCCGGTCAGAGACAGAGCAGTTGTCATACCATACTGTGATAGAGTTAGTAAGGATGCTCTCGATGGCACAGTGGTAGATGTTCACCAGAATCTGAGGAGACAGATGGTCCATCACGCTGGTGAGCCTTCTTGACCAACGTTGAGGTATTGTGGGTCCAAGAGAGGTCATCGGAGATGTTGACCCCCAGAAACCTGAAGCTGGAAACACATTCCACCTCCGTCCCATTAATGTGGATGGGGGTGTGCGTGCCACCTCTAGACCTTCTGTAGTCCTCAATGAGCTCCTTGGTCTTTTTGGTGTTAAGGGCCAGGTTGTTGTCAGCGCACCATGCTGCTAGGAGCTGGACCTCCTCCCTATAGACCAACTCATCATTGTCGCTGATGAGGACAATCACCATTGTATCATCTGCAGTCTTGATGATGGTGTTAGTACCATGTACAGGTGTGCAGTCGTAGGGGAAGAGGGAGTAGAGGAGAGGGCTCAGCACACAGCCCTGTGGAATGCTGGGGTTCAGGATGAGAGTTGAAGAGGTGTGCTTGTCTAACCTAACAGACTGGGGTCTGTTAATTAGAAAGTCCAGTATCCAGTTGCAGAGGGAGGGGTCGATGCCCAGATCGATGAGTTTGGTGATCAGTTTTGATGGAATAATGGTGTTAAATACTGAGCTAAAGTCGATGAACAGCATTCTTATGTAAGTGTCTCTGTTGTCGAGGTGGGAGGGGGCAGAGTGAAGTGCCGTGGAGATGGCATCCTCCGTACTCCTGTTCTTGCTGTAGGTAAACTGATAGGGATCCAGTGTGGGGGGTAGGCAGCTTTTGAGGTGTGCCAGGACCAGCCTCTCGAAGCACTTGGTGATGATGGGGGTAAGTGCAACTGGGCGGAAGTCGTTGAGGCTTGCCGCAGTGGAGTGTTTTGGCACTGGCACGATGGAGGTGGTTTTAAGGCACGTGGGGACAGCTGCTTGGGCAAGTGACAGGTTGAAGATGTCAGTCCAGACGTCTGTCAGCTGCACAGCACAGGCCCTGAGCACGCGCCCGGGGATGCCGTCAGGGCCAGCAGCTTTACGTGCATTAGTCCTACTCAGTGCCACGTACACGTCGTAGGGGGTGAGTGTGAGGGGCTGGTGATCAGCAGGGACCACACCTTGATGGCCATCTCTTGATTGTCCCTGTCAAAGCGGCCATAAAAGTGGTTAAGCTCCTCAAGGAAGGAGGCGTCGCTGGGTGTGGGGGTGATGTTGGTGGGTCTATAGTCCGTGATGGCCTGGATGCCTTGCCACATGCGTCGGGGGTCGGAGTTGTTCTTGAAGTGCTCCTCGATCCTTAGCTTGTAGCTGTGCTTGGCCTTCTTGATGCCCCTCTTCAGGTTAGCCCTGGATGAACTGTAGTCTCGAGCATCGCCTGACCTGAAAGCGGTGTCACGTGCCTTCAGCAGTAGCCTGACCTCTCTGTTCATCCATGGCTTCTGAATTTAATGCAGAAAATTGTGTTGGTGTTGCATTTTGGATTGTAGGGCTCTGGGTAGCATTATCAAGCAGAGGGTTCTAGCAGTGCAGGTGCATAGCTTCATGAAGGTGGAGTCACAGGTAGATCATTGGCTGGACAAAAAGGCGTTTGGCACATTGGCCTTCATCAGGCAGAGTATTGAGTATAGAAGTTGGGAGGTCATTAGAAATGGGAATGGTGCCGGAGGATTGATGTACTATTGTTGATATTGTTCTATTGTTTAAAAAGGGTTCTAAGAGTAAACGTCTAAGGGTTCTACGAGTAAACAATTATAGACCTGTTAGTTTGACGTCAGTGATGGGCAAATTAATGGAAAGAATACTTAGAGATAAGTGCCGGCACCTCCCTAGCTGATGACCTGAACTCCTTTCACACTCGTTTCGAGATGGGCAACACCACCCCAGGTCTGCCGACTATCGACAATACCAAACAGATCCACGGACGATGCGCTC
Source organism: Leucoraja erinaceus (assembly GCF_028641065.1). Classification (NCBI taxonomy): domain Eukaryota; kingdom Metazoa; phylum Chordata; class Chondrichthyes; order Rajiformes; family Rajidae; genus Leucoraja; species Leucoraja erinaceus. The sequence continues at coordinate 94,893 of NC_073402.1, read as the reverse complement.
CCAGATTTTGCACACCGCTCTCTCTCATCTTGACAGCCAGAAGGGGGGCTACGTGAGGATGCTGTTCATAGACTTCAGTTCAGCCTTCAACACGATAGTCCCCACCAGACAGGCGGAGAAGCTACTGGAATTAGGACTCAACACCCCCCTGTGTGCCTGGGCCCTGGACTTTCTCACCTCCAGGCCCAGGGTGGTCAAGATGGGAGGGAATACATCGAAGTCCCTCACCCTGAGCACAGGATCGCCCCAGGGTTGCGTCCTCAGCCCCCTATTGTACTCCCTGTGCACACATGACTGTGTGGCTATGTTCAGCTCCAACTCAATAATCAAGTTTGCTGTTGACACTGTGGTGGTGGGCCTGATCTCAGGCTACGATGAGAAGGCCTACCGGGAGGAGGTGGCTGATCTGACACTCTGGTGTCAGGACAACAGCCTCCTCTTGAACATCAAAAAAACTAAGGAGCTGATCGTGGACTTTAGGAGGGCACATCATCCGAGGATAAATAAATGGGGATACTGTGGATAGGGTGAGCTGTTTTAAATATCTGGGAGTCCACATCTCTGAGGATATGACATGGACATCACATGCCACAGCACTCGTGAGTAAGGGGTAAGGCAGCGCCTTTACCACCTCAGGCAATTGAGGAAATTCAGAGTGTCTCCAAGGATCCTCCAGTGCTTCTACTCAGTGGCTGTGGAAAGCATCTTGTCCGGAAATATTACCATCTGGTTTGGGAATTGCTCTGCCCAGAACAAGAAGGCTCTGCAGAGAGTAGTGCGTTCGGCCGAACGCACTATGGGAATTTCACTCGCCCCCCTGCAGGAACTATACATCAGGAGGTGCAACTCCAGAGCCAATAAGATCATGGGAAATCCCTTCCACCCCTGCAACGGAATGTTCCAGTTGCTAAGGTTGTGCAAACGCCTCCGTTGCCATGCAGTGAGAACAGAGAGGTTGAGAAGGAGTTTCTTCCAAGAGGCCATTAGGACTGTAAACTCACCACCAGGGACTAACTTTTACTGTACCACTATACTGCTGTACCACTATTTTTTTAAATTGCTGTTTTTTCCCCTTTTTCCTTCCGCCCACAATATGTAAAATAATATGTGATTCCGTTCCATTCAGTTTGTAGTTTGTTTGGTTGTTTGGTTGTTTGTCTTTTTGCACAAAGTCCGCGAGCATTGCCACTTTTCATTTCACTGCACATCTCGTATGTATATGTGACGAATAAACTTGACTTGACTATATATAATCATCTGGATAAACAGGATCTGATTAGGAACAGTCAACATGGATTTGTGCCTGGAAGGTCATGTTTGACTAATCTTCTTGAATTTTTTGAAGAGGTTACTAGGGAAATTGATGAGGGTAAAGCGGTGGATGCTGTCTATATGGACTTCAGTAAGGCCTTTGACAAGGTTCCTCATGGAAGGTTGGTTAAGAAGGTTCAATTGTTGGGTATTAATAGTGGAGTAGCAAGATGGATTCAACAGTGGCTGAATGGGAGATACCAGAGAGTAATGGTGGATAACTGTTTGTCAGGTAGGAGGCCAGTGACTAGTGGGGTGCCTCAGGGATCTGTGTTGGGTCCACTGTTGTTTGTCATACACATCAATGATCTGGATGATGGTGTGGTAAATTGGATTAGTAAGAATGCAGGTGATATTAAGATAAGTGGTGTTGTGGATAATGAAGTAGATTTTCAAAGTCTACAGAGAGATTAAGGCCATTTGGAAGAGTGGGCTGAAAGATGGCAGATGGAGTTTAATGCTGATAAGTGTGAGATGCTACATCTTGGCAGGACAAATCAAAATAGGAAGTACATGGTAAATGGTAGCGAATTGAGGAATCAATTGAACAGAGGGATATAACCATATAACAAACCATATAACAATTACAGCACGGAAACAGGCCATCTCGACCCTTCTAGTCTGTGCCGAACACATAATCTCCCCTAGTCCCATATACCTGCGCTCAGACCATAACCCTAGGATCTAGGAATAACTGTGCATAGTTCCCTGAAGGTGGAATCTCATGCAGATAGGGTGGTAAAGAAAGCTTTTGGTGTGCTGGCCTTTATAAATCAGAGCATTGAGTATAGAAGTTGGGATGTAATGTTAAAATTGTACAAGGCATTGGTGAGGCCAATTCTGGAATATGGTGTAAAATTCTAGTCGCCAAATTATAGGAAATATGTCAACAAAATAGAGAGAGTACAGAGGAGATTTACTGGAATGTTGCCTGAGTTTCAGCATCTAAGTTACAGAGAAAGGTTGAACAAGATAGGTCTTTATTCTTTGCATATTTCATATTTAAAATTATGAAAGGGATAGACAGAGTTGACGTGGATAAGCTTTTTCTATTGAGAGTAGGGAAGATTCAAACAAGAGGACATGATTTGGGAATTAAGGGACACAAGTTTAGGGGCAACATGAGGGGGAACTTCTTTACTCAGAGAGTGGTAGCTGTGTGGAATGAGCTTCCAGTGGAAGTGGTGAAGGCAGGTTCGTTTTTATCATTTAAGAATGATATGTTTCTATGTATATGGACGGGAAAGGGATGCTTTGGTTTTGGTCTGAGTGCAGGTAGCATAGATACATGGATACATAGAAAATAGGTGCAGGAGTAAGCCATTCGGCCCTTCGAGCCTGCATCGCCATTCAATATGATCATGGCTGATCGTCCAACTCAGTATTCCATACCTGCCTTCTCTCCATACCCCCTGATCCCCTTAGCCACAAGGGCCACATCTAACTCCCACTTAAATATAGCCAATGAACTGGCCCCAACTACCTTCTGTGGCAGAGAGTTCCAGAGATTCACCACACTCTGTGTGAAAAATGTTTTCCTCATCTCGGTCTTAAAGGATTTCCCCTTTATCCTTAAGCTGTAACCCCTTGTCCTGGACTTATCCAACATCGGGAACAATCTTCCTGCATCTAGCCTGTCCATCCCCTTAAGAATTTTGTAAGTTTCTATAAGATCCCCCCTCAATCTCCTAAATTCTAGCGAGTACAAGCCGAGTCTATCCAGTCTTTCTTCATATGAAAGTCCTGATATCCTAGGAATCAGTCTGGTGAACCTTCTCTGCACTCCCTCTATGGCAATAATGTCCTTCCTCAGATTTGGAGACCAAAACTGTACACAATACTCCAGGTGTGGTCTCACCAAGACCCTGTACAACTGCAGTAGAACCTCCCTGCTCCTATATTCAAATCTCTTTGCTATGAATGCTAACATACCATTCGCTTTCTTCACTGCCTGCTGCACCTGCATGCCTACTTTCAATGACTGGTGTGCCATGACACCCAGGTCTCGTTGCATCTCCCCTTTTCCTAATTGGCCACCATTTAAATAATAGTCTGTTTTCCTGTGTTTGCCACCAAAGTGGATAACCTCACATTTATCCACATTATACTGCATCTGCCATACATTTGCCCCACTCACCCAGCCTATCCAAGTCACCTTGCAGCCTCCTAGCATCGTTCTCACAGCTAACACAGCCCCCCAGCTTAGTGTCATCCGCAAACTTGGAGATGTTGCATTCAATTCCCTCGTCCAAATCATTAATATATATTGTAAATAGCTGGGGTCCCAGCACTAAGCCTTGCAGTACCCCACTAGTCACTGCCTGCCCTTGTGAAAAGGACCTGTGTCCTCCTACTCTTTGCTTCCTGTCTGCCAGCCAGTTCTCTATCCACATAAATACTGAACCCCCAATACCGTGTGCTTTAAGTTTGTATACTAATCTCTTATGTGGGACCTTGTCGAAAGCCTACTGAAAGTCCAGATACAACACATCTACTGGTTCTCCCCTATCCACTCTCCTAGTTACATCCTTGAAAAATTCTATAAGTTTCGTCAGACATGATTTACCTTTCGTAAATCCATGCTGACTTTGTCCATTGATTTCACCACTTTCCAAATGTGCTGCTATCCCATCTTTAATAACTGACTCCAACAGTGTCCCCACTACCGATGTTAGACTAACTGGTCTGTAATTCCCATTTTTCTCTCTCCCTCCCTTTTTAAAAAGTGGGGTTACATTAGCTACCCTCCAATCCTCAGGCACTACTGCAGAATCTAAAGAGTTTTGAAAAATTATCACAAATGCATCCACTATTTTTGGGGCTACTTCCTTAAGTACTCTGGGATGCAGCCTATCTGGCCCTGGGGATTTATCGGCCTTTAATCCTTTCAATTTACTCAAAACCACTTCCCGGTGTTATCTCAAAAATTTCAACTAACAAGGGGTAATAGGCAGGGATGTGCACTATCACCCCTGCTATTTGCCCTTATGATAGAACCCCTGGCTGAAAATATAAGAATTCATCCGAATATTCAGGGCTATAACACCAGGGACTCAAAGAATAAAATCTCATTATATGCAGCCGATATATTTTTATATATTACAAAGTCACAAACGAGCATACCAAATTTATTAAACTTAATGGAGGAATTTGGGTCTTTTTCTGGATATAGAATAAACTGGAACAAAAGTGAAATCATGACATTAAAACCTCAAGAACCTACACACTTATTGAAGTTCCCCTTTAAAATCGCAACAGAAAAATTTAAATATTTGGGTATTCAGATTACTAGAAAATATAAAGCATTATTCAATGCTAATTTCATACCTTTATTAAATAAACTTAATACACTGATTAAATTTTGGAAAACACTTCCCTTATCATTATTAGGTAGAATAAATGCAATAAAAATTATCTTCCTACCACAATTACTATACCTATTTCAGTCTATACCGGTATATATACCAAAATATATATTTTTTAAATTAGACTCTAACATTACAAATTATATTTGGGACTATAAATCACATAGAATCATAAAAAAACGCTTATGTAAACCAAAAGAGGTCGGGGGGCTTCCACTTCCGAATTGTATGTATTATTACTGGGCAGTGCATATTAAGAATATGATTTATTGGTTGGATAGTTCTACCCAACAGACAGAATGGATAAAAATGGAGAAGGAGGATTGCCATCCTTGTAATATAGGAACAATCCTCTTTCCCCCCAAAAAAACTGAATAACACAATATATAAGAACCCAATTATATATGGTACAATAAGAATTTGGAAACAAATAAAATTATCTTTAAAATTAAGAAATCTATCACTGTTAATGCCAATCGCGAACAACCCTTTATTTAAACCATCTCTTATTGATAAGACATATAACCAATAGGAAAGTCTCGGAATTAGAAGGATCGGGGATATGTACGAAATGGGAAACCTACTATCATTCCAACAACTACAATTAAAATTTAAATTGAAAAACAACCAATATTTTAAATATCTTCAGATTTGCGACTTTGTGAAAAAATATATACAAGGATATCAAAAAGTAACTCCTGACTTATTGGAAGAAGCAATGAATATTGAAGCTGACTCACAAAAATTAATATCCTATTTATATAATAGTATTCTAAATATAGACCTACCATCGACAGAGGTATTTAGAGAAGAGTGGGAACGGGAATTAATGATAAAAATTACGAAGGTTAAATGGGAAAAATACCTGATATATATTCACAAATGTTCAATTAATGTAAGACATAATCTAATTCAATTTAAAATTGTACATAGATTATATTATTCAAAAACAAGATTGAACAAATTTTATCCAAATATATCCACCACTTGTGATAAATGTCTAGCCCAAAAGGCAACTATAACACACTCCTTAGTTTCCTGCTTAAAACTTTATAGATTTTGGAATGATATTTTTGAAATATTTACAAAATTATTCAAGACAAGAATGGAACCTAATGCTGAAATGATTATATTTGGTGTAATGGAAGATGGGAATAAATTGAACACATCTCAAAATCTATTCCTTAACTATGGTTTAATAATAGCAAAAAAATTAATACTTAAATTTTGGAAGGGTACATCAATACCAACGCTTAAAATGTCGATTGCAAGTATGTTGGACACCGCTCATCTTGAGGAAATGCGATTCCTCCTAATGGATAAATCAGACCAATTCATAACGAGTTGGTCTCCATTCGTCGTTTTTTTGGAATCATATGGTGCAACACAATTGTAAAAAATAACTGTTTCTGGACTGGACGAGGGTTGGTCAAGATTATAATGATCTCCTTTTCTTTTTTATTTTATTTTCTTTTCCTATTTTCTCTCTCAACTTTCTTCATTTACTCGTTTTCTTTCTTCACACACTATATATTTCACATATTTCTATTCTTTACTATCTTACTTCTTTTTCTTATTCTCATCTTTTTTCAATGTAACAAAAAAAAAGTTGTACATAAAATGTATTATGAAAATATATATTAGGCACTTTGGTGCCATATGACTGTACTTACTTCTAATAAAATTTAAAAAAATGTTTTAAATAAATAAATAAATAAATAAATTAGCCATCACCACTTCCCAACTAACCTGGATTTAACTCAGTTCCTCCATCTCCTTTGACCTGCGGTCCCCTGCTATTCGGTCCGGCAGATTATTTATGTCTTCCTTAGTGAAGACGGAACCAAAGTAGTTATTCAATTAGTTGGCCATATCCTTGTTCCCCATGACCAATTCACCTGTTTCTGACTGCAAGGGACCTACATTTGTTTTAACTCTTTCTCTTCACATATCTATAAAAACTTTTTGCAGTCAGTTTTTATGTTACCTGCCAGTTTTTTTTCATAATCTATTTTCCCTTTCCTAATTAAGCCCTTTGTCCTCCTCTGCTGGTCTCTGAATTTCTCCCAGTCCTCTGGTAGGCTGCTTTTTCTGGCTATTTGTACACTTCATCTTTTGCTTTGATACTTTCCCTGATTCCCCTTGTTATCCACAGATGCACCACCTTCCCTGATTTATTCTTTTGCCTAACTGGGGTGAGAGTAAGTGTTCGGCATGGACTAAAAGGGCTGAGATGGCCTGTTTCTGTGCTGTAATTGTTATATGTTTATATGGTTATATGTTGGTGAGGCCACATTTAGAGTATTGTGTTATTGTGTTCAGTTCTGGGCAGCGTGTTAAAGGAAAGATGTTGTCAATTTTGAGGTCAATGTTCATACTGCTGGGGTGTAAACTACCCACGCGAAATATGAGGTGCTGTTCCTCCAATTTGCGCTGGGAACAGCACCTCATATTTCGTTTGGGTAGTTTACACACCAGTGATATGAACATTGACCTCCAAATGGACAACATCTTTCCTTTAACACGCTGCCCAGAACTGAACACTCCAATTTCAGATAGTCCTTGCTATCTCCCTCCTTCCCCTCCTAGCACTACTACAAGCCCACTGTCTCTTCCTTTCTCCCCCCCCCCCCCACGACATAATTCTGAAGAAGGGTCTCAACCCAAAATGGTCCCTATTCCTTCTCTCCATAGATGCTGTCTCACCCGCTGAGCTTCTCCAGCATTTTTGTCTATGTTCGATTTTTCCAGCATCTGCAGTTCTTTCTTAAACATGAAGATGCACAGAATCTGTTGCCAGAGTAGGTAAATCGAGGACCAAAGGACAGTTTAAGGTGAAGGAGAAAATATTTAATTGGAATCCGAGGAGCAAGTTTTTCACACAAAGGGTGGTGAATGTATGGAACAAGCTGCCAGAGGAGGTAGTTGAGACAGGGCTGATCCTAGCATGTGAGAAACAGTTAGACAGGTATGTGGATAGGACATGTTTGGAGGAGTATGGACCAAATGCTTGCCGGAGGGAGTAGGGTAACTGGGACATGTTGGCCAATGTGGGCAAGTTGTGCCGAAGGGTCTATTTCCACACTGCATCACTCCATGACTCGCTTCCTATATGTTATGTTACAATTGTACAAGATGTTGGTGAGGCCACATTTGGTGTATTTTGCTCAGTTTTCGACACACTGGGTTAGGGAATATATTAAGTTGATAAGAGTGCAGGGAAGATTTACGATTGTCTTGCTAGGACGTGAGGGCCTACGCTATAAGGAGAGGTTGGAGAGGCTAGGACCTTATTCGTTGAGTGTAGGAGGTTGAGGGTACTGTTATAGAGGTGTACAATATCAGGACGTGAGTAAATGGGGGTAAATATACAGTCTGTTGCCCAGTCAGGGAATAAAAATTAGGGGACATTGCTTTAAGGTGAGAGATGAAATATTTGATTATACTCTGAAAGGCAATGTTTTCACAGAGTGGTGGGTATATAGAACAAATTTCCAGATGGGGTAGTTGAGGAAGGTACAACAACATTTAAAATAGTATATGGACAGTGCATGGATAGGTAAAACATCTCAATATAAGTACAAAATCAACTATTGCTTTTACAATTAACTGAGGGTGGAGGTACAGTGTGGTTCATAAAACAAGCTCCAGATGCTGGAATCTGAATCAAATCAGAAAATGATGGACGTTTTGCAGCTCTGGCCACACGTGTGGAAGCAAAATATTTTCAGGTTCGCCACCATTTTCCTGAACTGTAAAAGGAAGCAACACATGTCAGTTTTGAAATTATTCATTCTCTCTGTGCTCACTGAAATAAACGAGGGAAATGAGGGGATTTTGTCCTGGACACGGGATTACAGTTACATTCCAAAAATCTCAGCTTTGGGAACAACATTAATTATATCCAACAGCAAGATAAAATGTATTTCTGGCTAAATAACACAGATTGTTCTATCCATTCGCCAGTGAATAGTTGAGTTATGGAAAGCAACAGCAAACCGCTCAAAGAACACAGTGGTCTCGTTAATAAAGCTTTGTTGTGATGGTCGATGCAGTTTAAAGTGTACGCAATGTCATTAAGTTGCACAACACCAGCTCTCATACCTCAAATGAACTCATTTAGAGACGAGATGTTGAAGGTTTACCTTAACTTTACAAACAAGTGACTCTCAATCTGTCTCAGCAATATGCTTCCATTGGAAGATTCATTGCTACACTGTCCTAGGGATCTTCCTGATTCATTGTATGTGCCAGTACAACAGGCACATACAACAGGTATCCCGTGCTGTTGCTTGCATACAGGCACAGTCATCCTCGGCTTCCATTAGCATGCCAGGAACCAACTTTAATACGTTGGATGATCTTTCCTTCTCCATTATTTGCTGTACAATCAGAGTCAAAACACTCATCTACGAATTTCAACTAATTACCTTTTTGGTAGGTTATTTGTCTTACTAAAATGCTGTCTCCCAATATTGGGCATTCCCATTCATGGAGATATGCTTTTGATATCCACCATTTCAATGAATTCAGAATCTAATGTATATTGTTGTTGTTGTTGCTGTTTTTGTTTGTCCTTCGTAGTCGAAGAAGACCGTGACCAATGTTTTTGTGTGCGGGTCCGAAGATGACTGGTGAGACCGATCCGGACCAGAAACGCATATAGGACATAGTTGGGTGAGTCCTGCAGTAGAAGTTGAGATGGCTCGAGCCTTGCACGCGACTCGTTTTCGCTTCTGCGGTGTGCTTCTTCTCAGCTGCACGCACCCCTGTGGTAATCTTGCATCGCCCAGTTGGGTGGTACGGGTCTTGAAGTCATTACTTGTGCTTGACTTAGATTAAAGTGAGGGAGAGTTGCGCAAATCGTCAGCCTCACGCTCTTGTCCCGGCCGTCTTGGATCCAGTGGCAAGACATAGTCAAGACGGCTGGCGATAGGTCAGGATGCAGTGGATGATCACCATTGTCCACATGACAAAGTGAAATCCATGGAGAAGTCATGTGTATAAGAACACATTAACCCTACCATTCTCAAATTTATATTGGCCATCTCAGGATTCACAGGCGCATTCATCACAGAAATTGTAGTGTTCATTATGTGATACTTTGTATCTTCATCTCAGAATGGATGACCTCGCATTATCCCTCAATATATGCCACCATTATCATATTTCGAATCATTGCTTGTTGTTTCTGAAAACCAGTATCTTCTTGCTCTCTGATAATCATTACTTTTCCTCCAATCAGGGCCGGATTTAGATGAAGAGAGGCCCTAAGCTGTTCCACTTGTGAGGCCCCACCCAATCCCCCACCCCCACGACTAGAGGAAGATGGTCTACCAGATTGACACCGATTTGCAGCCTAGCGTGGCCAATGAGATAAGGGGCTGGAAAGCTGCGTGTAGTTATTTATTTATTTATTTATTGCCAGTGCTGGTGTTGAGTTATTGGCTTAAAACACTATTGTTCTGAAATGGAGGGCAAGGAAAATTACTGAAGGGTTGTTTAGAGACTACAGTATGTTGTGACAGCATATGTAAGAAAGGCCTACGACAGTGTCAAAAATATTATACACCTTGCAGGGCTCTCACTTAATTTTTTTTTTCTGTTGTCAGCCGGGCAACCTTGGCAGCTTTTTAAGTTGACAAATGACAGTTTAGGTGGTCATTTAAGACGGCTTGCATGATGCGTGCGATAATGTGCTCGGACGAAGTGCACAGTTACCAGTCGGAATTATGCTCAACGAAGCATTCACATATTATTTCTGCTACAAATAAAGTCACAAACTGAACATATTCACCAATCAAGACATGATATAAACCACAATGACATGCAGCAAAATTATAATACAGTATCTCAACTCTTTTTACACATTGCAATTAATGCAATTTCTATTATTTCTTTCCACTTCCAAACAAATATGTGGATCAACCTCGGTGAGACCAAGCGCTGGCTTGGCGATCTCTTCGCACAACACCTACACTAGGTTCGCAATAACCAACCTGATCTCCCAGTGGCTCAACACTTCAACTCCCCTTCCCATTCCGAATCTGACCTTTCTGTCCTGGGCCTCCTCCATGGCCAGAGTGAGGCCCACTGCATATTGGAGGAGCAGCACCTCCTATTTTGCTTGGGTTGTTTACACCCCAGCAGTATGAACATTGGATTTTCTAATTTCAGGTAGTCCTTGGTTTCTCCCTCCTTCCCCTCCCATTCCCAGCTCTCCCACAGCCTACTGTCTCCACCTCTTCCTTTCTTTTTCATGTCCACCCCCCACGACATCAATCTGAAGAAGGGTCTCGAGCCGAAACGTCGTCTATTCGTTCGCTCCATAGATGCTGCCTTACTTCAACTCCAACTTTTCTCCAACTTTTTTTTCTTCCAATGGAATCCCACCACTGGCCACATCTTCCCATCTCCTCCCATGTTGGCTTGCCACAGAGACCGCTCCCACCATAACTCCCTGGTCAATTTGTCCCTTCCCACCCATACCAGCCCCTCTCCTGGCACTTTCCCTTGCAACCGCAGGAAATGCTACAACTTGTCGCTTTACCTCCCTCCTTGACAACATTCAAGGACCCAAGCAGTCTTTCCAGGTGCAGCAGAGGTTCACCTGCACCTCCTCCAACTTCATCTGTTGCATCTGCTGCTCTAGGTTTCAACTGCTCTCCATCGGTGAAACCAAGCGTAGGCTTGGCGATCGCTTCGCACAACACCTCCGCTCGGTTTGCCATAACCAACCTGATCTCCCGGTGGCTCAGCACTTCAACTCCCCCTCCCGTTCCAAATCCAACCTTTCTGTCCTGGACCACTTCCATGGCCAGCGTGAGGCCCACCGTAAATTGGAGGAGCAGCACCTCATATTTCGCTTGGGCAGTTTATACCCCAGCGGTATGAACATTGACTTCTCCAATTTCAGGTAGTCCCTACTTTCTCCTCCCCTTCCCTGCTCTCCCTCAGGCCATTGTCTCTGCCTCTTCCTTTCTTCTTCCCGTCTCCCCCATCCTCATATCAGTCTGAAGAAGGGTCTCAACCTGAAACATTGCCTATTTCCTTCGCTCCACAGATGCTGCCTCACCCGCTGAGTTTCTCCAGCATTTTTGTCTACCCATTCACACAAGTTCTGTTACCCCACTCTCCTCACCCACTCCCAACACATATGTGGCAATTTTACAGAGACAAGTTAACCTACAAAGCCAATGCATCTTTGGGATGTGGTAGGAAACCCACACGCTTGCAGGGAGAATGTGCAAATTCAACACAGACAGTGCCCGAGGACAGGATCGAACACAGATCTCTGGCGTGTGAGGCAGCAAGTCCATCAGCTGTGCCACTATATTTTGTTTTCCAACACACGCAAAATTATACATTGATAACATTGGTTACTAAAAAAATGAAAATATCTATTTTCAGTTTTAAATCTCCAAGTGACGCTATGTTCCCCTTTGCAGTTACTGTATGTTTTAATTAAGTTCAAGAATATGGGGCAGTACATTGGCCATAAAGTTGCTGCCTAAAAGTCCAAGAGACCCGGAATTGATCATGAATATGGATGCTGTCTGTATGGAGTTTGCTCCTTTTCCCTTTGATCGCATGGGTTTTCTCCGGGTGCTCTTGTTTCCTTCCACATTCCAAAGGTGTGCAGGTACCTATTTCAGACCCAACCCAAAACATAATATTTTCCTTTTGTCCAGAGATTCTGTCTGACCAAAAAAGCATTTTTTGTCTATCTTCAGTTTGAACCAGCATCTGGTGACTAAAATTAAAGCACATGGTATTGGGTGAAGGGAGTTGATGTGGATAGAAAATTGGTTGTCAGAGTAGGAGTGAACGGGTCGTTTTCAGAATGGCAGTCAGTGGCGATTGGAGTGCCGCAAGGCTCGGTGTTGGGGCTGCAACAGGTTACCATATATATAATTTGGAAGAGGGAATTGGGAGCAACACTAGCAGGTTTGTGGATAACACAAACTCCAACCCATCCAGCCCATTTACAGATTGTGTTTACAGTCTATGTGTGGAAAATTGAAATCTCCCACAATCACTACCTTGTGCTTACTACTAATATCTGCAATCTCCTTACATATTTGCTCTTCCAATTCTCGCTCCCCATTTGGCGGTCTATAGTACACCCCTATAAGTGTTGCTACCCCTTTCCCATTTCTCAGTTCCACCCAAATAGCCTCCCTAGACGAGCCCTCTAATCTATCCTGCCAAAGCACTGCTGTAATATCTTCCCTGATAAGCAATGCAACACCTCAACCTCTTGCCCCTCCAATTCTATCACACCTGAAGCAACGAAATCCTGGAATATTTAGTTTCCAATCACAGCCCTCCTGCAACGATGTTTCACTGATCGCCACAACATCATACTTCCAGGTGTCAATCCAGACTCTAAGCTCATCCACCTTTCTTACAATGCTCCTAGCATTAAAATATGCACATTTAGGAAACCCACCCTCTCTTATTCTCTGTTTATTACAAGTGAGCTTTTACTGATTAACTCATTGGCTAAGCTCCCTCGCTCTTTAACCTCATTCAAATGGGCAGAGGACGAGTTTCGCTACCGCGGCGTCTTTATCACAACACCCTTATCTGATATGTTCCACACAAACTTTCTGCCTCTGGTTGAGAAAGCTGAAAGAGATTTTGACCGCTGGTCAGTTTTACCGCTATCCCTCGTGGGTCGGATAAAATCTGGTCAAGATAGTCGTCCTACCCAAATTCCTGTATCTTTTCCAGCACGTCCCTATACTTATCACCAAATCTTTTTTTGATAAATTAGAAAGGACAATATCTAAATTTTTATGGGGTTGCAAACCGGCTAGAATCCGAAAGTCGATACTGCAGTTTCCTTAGAGTGACGGCGGTTTGGCACTTCCTAGGCGATACTATTGGGCAGCTAACTTGCAAAAACTCCTGTATTGGATGAATGATGATTGCGACCACCTACCGACCTGGGTACATATGGAAAAGGCGAGTTCACGTCTCCCGTTGCGATCTGTCCTATGCTCCCAACTCCCCCTTCCTATAACATCTGTGGGCGCAGGCCCAATTGCGTCCCTCTCGCTCAAGATATGGAGTCAACTCAGGAAAAACTTCAGTTTACAAGGCCCTTCCATCTTGACCCCATTGCTTAAAAACCACATCTTTAAACCTTCAAGTACAGACCACGCATTCAAAACCTGGCATAGCAACGGTATCAGTAGTATCAAAAACCTATACAAGAATGGCATCTTTTCGTCCAATGCAGAGCTTTCGTCCAACTATAGCCTCCCAAACTCCCACCTTTGTCGTTTTTTCCAGATTAGGGATTTTGTGAAGAAGACATTCCCCCATTTCCCAAATCGCCCCCCTGAAACCCTGACCGATACCATCTTAGCTCTAGATCCCAACCGGAAGAAATGCATCTCTGTTTTGTATAACTTTAGGGTCGGTTATATTGAAACCTCATACCTCATTAAAAGCTGCGTGGAAGGGTGAGCTGAATACGAAACTAACAGACCAGCAATGGGACTCTGCCTTGGATTTGATCCATTCTTCCTCCATATGTGCCCGTCATGGCCTAATCCAATGCAAAGTCCTTCACAAAGTCCACTACACAAATGCAAGATTATCTAGAATTTACCACGCTGTTAGGGACACCTGCAACAGATGTAATCAATCTCCTGCTAACCATAGCCATATGTTTTGGTCTTGCCCTAAGCTAGCAGCCTTTTGGAGGAGTGCTTTCGACTTGATTAGCAGAGCCTACGGCCAGACTATTCCTCCAAACCCACTGTCAGCCATTTTCGGTACCCCTCCCAACACCAACCTCTCTGTTGCAGTGAAACGGGTCCTAGCTTTTACAACCTTGTTAGCCCAGAGACTGATCTTGCTTAACTGGAGGCTCACCTGTCCCCCGACACACGCCCGCTGGATTAAGGAGGTGCTTTACAATTTAAAGCTTGAAAAACTTAGGTTCTCTCTCAAAGGTTCTACCAAGACATTACTAGATACATGGAACCCTTTCTTGGAACTTGATAACTCTCTCAACTTGTCCCCGGACTCGGAAGAGAACTGAGTGCTCTCCACCATTGTTCTGCTCTACTGCAGCTGCTCTCCCCTTAACCCCCCCCCCCCCCCCACCCCCCCACACTTATTTATTTAATTACTTACTTATTTACTGTTATTAGTGACCCCCTTTTTTTTTTTTTTTTTTTTTTATTTTTTTTTTTTTTCTTTTTTTTAGTACTTTTTGTTTTGTTTACCTTACCATATTTGTGTGGATGTGTATGTATGTGAGTGTTGTTTGTCCCCGTTTGGTTCCGACCTGATTCGGGTGGGTTGAAGGTGGGTACGGGTAAGGGCTTTGAGGGTCGCTTACATACTGTTGCACAACTATGCCTTGAGTGTCACTGTCTGTTATTATTGTATGTATGCAAATTGCTGTGAAATTCAAATAAAAAGATTTAAATCATCACAATTGGGTATATATCGCGTTGTTTCGTCATTCCACGACCCGTCGTGTTGTTGCTGTATTGATATGGCAGATACTTAATTCTGCTTTAAGTTTAGATTCAGGTTTATTATTGTCTCTGTTTATCAATGAGCACTCAGGAGATACAGTGCGCTCTGCGTAGGATCAATCCACGCAAGGCTGCAAGCCCGGATGGGGTCCAGGGAAGGGTACTAAAGGACTGTGCTGTACAGCTGGCGGAGGTACTCATGGGGATCTTTAACCTGTCTCTATCTCTGGCAACGGTCCCCAAGTGCCTGAAAACAGCCACCATAGTACCGGTGCCGAAAAAGTCTAAAGTCACCAACCTGAATGACTACCGCCCGGTTGCCCTAACTCCAATCCCAATGAAGTGCTTCGAAAGGCTGGTCCTCTCCCACATCAAATCCAGCATCCCTGCCTCACTGGACTCTCATCAATTTCCATGCAGGACAAATAGATCAACAGAGGATGCCATCTCTCTGGCCCTTCATACTGTCCTGATTCACCTGGACAGACAGGGCACGTACGTGAGGATGCTCTTCATAGACTACAGCTCTGCCTTCAATACGGTCATCCCCACCAAGCTCACCACCAAACTCCACCAGCTAGGCCTCAGCTCACCGATATGCGATTGCATCCTGAATTTTCTGACGGAGCGACCGCATGCAGTGAGACTGGGCCCGCACCTGTCCTCCACTATCACACTGAGCACCGGCACACACAGGGCTGTGTACTAAGCCCCATGCTCTACTCCCTCTTCACTCACGACTGTGTTCCTGCATTCGACACCAACACCATCGTGAAGTTTGCAGACGACACAACAGTGATTGGGCTGATGAAACAAAATACAGGGCGGAGGTGCAGAACCTGGCGGACTGGTGCACACATAACAACTTGTCACTAAACACCTCCAAGATCAAGGAGCTGATTATTGACTTCAGGAAGTCCCATAATGGAGAATACGCCCCAATCTCCATTTACGGGGAAAGTGTGGAGAGAGTGTCCAGCTTTAAGTTTCTGGGCACCCACAACTCAGAGGACCTCACATGGTCCACCAACACTGCTGCGCTGGTCAAGAAGGCACAGCAACGACTGTTCTTCTTGAGAACATTAAAAAAGACTGGTCTGCCCCAACAGCTGCTGACAACCTTCTACCGCTGCACCACAGAGAGCATACTAATGTATAGCATCTCTGTGTGGTATCTCAGCTGCAGGGAGTCAGAGAGGAGAGCTCTTCAGCGCATGTCCACAGAGCGCAGAAGATTATTGGGACACCGCTACCAGCCTTGGAGGGCATCTACCACACATGGTGCCTCAGGAAGGCCGTCAGCATCCATAAAGACTCCTCACACCCTTATAATGGACTGTTCGAACTACTTCCCTCCGGCAGACGTTACAAGGCCTTCTACGCCCGCACTTCCAGTCTCAGGAACAGCTTCATTCCCAGAGCTATAGTGGCTCTGAACCGGCCCTGCTGAGTGCCCCCCATCCCCATGGACTGTCTCCCTAGGATGGTCACGTCGCTCAGACACATCTGCACTTTAGTCTGTTGGAACTGTTTTGACTGCTTTACTGTTGTAATGTTCTTTTTACAAACCATGTTCTCGGGGTATCTAAATCTAAATTTTATTAGTTATTTAAGTTATGACATCGGATGGAAGCTGCATACCAAATCTCGTTGCACTTATGTGCAATGACAATAAAATATATTATTATTATTATTATTATTATTATTATTATTATTATTATTATTATTATTATTATTATTATTATTATTATTATTATGTCACGTGTATTGAGGTAGAGTGCAACGCTTTTGTTTGCGAAATGAAATATGCTAGCATCAGAATATATTTCTCATCAACGTAGTGGATCAGTACCAGAGTAAAGCGGAAATGGCAGCAATGAAGGAAGTTGGAAAATTGGGACTCTACCCCACTTGTGTGTGGACCGTTCAGACGTACAATAACCATGGGGAAGAATCTGCTCCTGGGTCTCAGGCGTGCAGTTTTAAGCATCTGTATATTTTGCAGACGGTAACGGGAGGAAACAACGATTAGGTTGGGCTGTCTTTGATTTTGTTGGCTGCTTTTCCGAGCAGAGTGAAGTGCAGGCAGATTCAATGGTGTGGAATCTGGTCTATTTCATACACCGGGCCTTGTCTACAATTTTGTGTATTTCCTTGCAGTTTGGGGGGAAATCATTCCCAAACCAATCTGGTTTCTAAAGCGCACATGTAGATATTTGTCAGTAGCGCTGGCGATATGTTTCTACGTTCTGGATTTAGAAAGTCTTCGATACTAAGTTCACTATTCGACTCCAGTAGGATTGTGATAGCGGATGATTCGGATGGTTCAGACCGATCCGAATGACCCCAGCGTGCTGAGAACTTCAGGATGCTCCTCAGGGGAACGTTAAAGACTAGAGGGCTATGTTTATTTGGAAATCCAGTAAAAAGCAAGTTTCCGTTCTGCGGTCATTTGTAAAACTTCAAGAGATAACAATTCACTATTATAGAAGGAAGAATTGTGTCCAGCCTGGATACAACCAACGTGTAATTAAATTGAGTTGGCAGCTTTCAGAAGTGTAAAGAAAACATTTCTTGAACCAAGAAATAGAAAGGTGAAATGGAATGAGAGAATATATTTCGACATATACAAAACGGGAGTAGGGCTCACCATTCCGTCCTTCAAATACACTTCAATACGCAATCTGATCTTCATATTTCCATTCTTCCCCTCGCCTTTTGATATAGTGTGCACCTAGGGATGTATCCACCTCCCTACTCAATATATTTGGCAACCTGCATTACACCGCCTTCTATAATGAAGCATTCCGCAGTGCCATCAGGATTTTTCAGGGAACAATATATGGCAAATAATATTTGAGGAGAAAGAAACGTGTACGATTGTTTTGTTACGTTTTCTATCTGCACTGATTATTGTGTTTTAACCATATAACCATATAACAATTACAGCACGGAAACAGGCCATCTCGGCCCTACAAGTCCATGCCGAACAAATTTTTTTCCCCTTAGTCCCACCTGCCTGCACTCGTACCATAACCCTCCATTCCCTTCTCATCCATATGCCTATCCAATTTATTTTTAAATGATACCAATGAACCTGCCTCCACCACTTCCACTGGGAGCTCATTCCACACCGCCACCACTCTCTGCGTAAAGAAGTTCCCCCTCATATTACCCCTAAACTTCTGTCCCTTAATTCTGAAGTCATGTCCCCTTGTTTGAATCTTCCCTATTCTCAAAGGGAAAAGCTTGTCCACATCAACTCTGTCTATCCCTCTCATCATTTTTAAGACCTCTATCAGGTCCCCCTTAACCTTCTGCGCTCCAGAGAATAAAGACCTAACTTATTCAACCTATCTCTGTAACTTAGTTGTTGAAACCCAGGCAACATTCTAGTAAATCTCCTCTGTACTCTCTCTATTTTGTTGACATCCTTCCTATAATTTGGCGACCAAAATTGTACCCCATACTCCAGATTTGGTCTCACCAATGCCTTGTACAATTTTAACATTACATCCCAGCTTCTATACTCAATGCTCTGATTTATAAAGGCTAGCATACCAAAAGCTTTCTTTACCACCCTATCTATATGAGATTCCACCTTCAAGGAACTATGCACGGTTATACCCAGATCCCTCTGTTCAACTGTGTTTTGATACATATTTACAGGCGATTGTGAATCTATGGCAGAAATATTTCAAAAGTCATTAGAAACGGGAATAGTGCCGGAGGATTGGCGTACTGCGCATGTTGTTCCATTGTTTAAAAAGGGGTCTAAGAGTAAACCTAGCAATTATAGACCTGTTAGTTTGTCGTCAGTGGTGGGCAAATTAATGGAAAGAATACTTAGAGATAATATATATAAGCATCTGGATAAACAGGGTCTGATTAGGAACAGTCAACATGGATTTGTGCCTGGAAGGTCATGTTTAACTAATCTTCTTGAATTTTTTGAAGATGTTACTCGGGAAATTGATGAGGGTAAAGCAGTGGATGTTGTGTATATGGACTTCAGTAAGGCCTTTGACAAGGTTCCTCATAGAAGGTTGGTTAAGAAGGTTCAATGGTTGGGTATTAATGGTGGAGTAGCAAGATGGATTCAACAGTGGCTGAATGGGAGATGTCAGAGAGTAATGGTGGATGGTTGTTTGTCAGGTTGGAGGCCAGTGACGAGTGGGGTGCCACAAGGATCTGTGTTGGGTCCACTGTTGTTTGTCATGTACATCAATGATCTGGATGATGGTGTGGTAAATTGGATTAGTAAGTATGCAGATGATACTAAGATAGGTGGGGTTGCGGGTAATGAAGTAGAGTTTCAAAGTCTACAGAGAGATTTATGCCAGTTGGAAGAGTGGGCTGAAAGATGGCAGATGGAGTTTAATGCTGATAAGTGTGAGGTGCTACATCTTGGCAGGACAAATCAAAATAGGACGCACATGGTAAATGGTAGGGAATTGAAGAATGTAGGTGAACAGAGGGATCTGGGAATAACTGTGCACAGTTCCCTGAAAGTGGAATCTCATGTAGATAGGGTGGTAAAGAAAGCTTTTGGTGTGCTGGCCTTTACAAATCAGAGCATTGAGTATAGAAGTTGGGATGTAATGTTAAAATTGTACAAGGCATTGGTGAGGCCAATTCTGGAGTATGGTGTACAATTTTGGTCGCCTAATTATAGGAAGGATGTCAACAAAATAGAGAGAGTACAGAGGAGATTTACTAGAATGTGCCTGGGTTTCAGCAACTAAGTTACAGAGAAAGGTTGAACAAGTTAGGGCTTTATTCTTTGGAGCGCAGAAGGTTAAGGGGGGACTTGATAGAGGTTTTAAAATGATGAGAGGGATAGACAGAGTTGACGTGGAAAAGCTTTTCCCACTGAGAGTAGGGAAGATTCAAACAAGGGGACATGACATGAGAATTAAGGGACTGTAGTTTAGGGGTAACATGAGGGGGAACTTCTTTACTCAGAGAGTGGTAGCTGTGTGGAATGTGCTTCCAGTGAAGGTGGTGGAGGCAAGTTCGTTTTTATCATTTAAAAATAAATTGGATAGTTATATGGATGGGAAGGGAATGGAGGGTTATGGTCTGAGCGCAGGTATATGGGACTAGGGGAGATTATGTGTTCGGCACGGACTAGAAGGGTCGAGATGGCCTGTTTTCCGTGCTGTAATTGTTATATGGTTATATGACTGTCAGATAAACATGTTGAAGAAGCTCAAATCTGGTTGAAAACAATGACATTTTGCAACAATTTCCATCGAAGAAACGACTAAGTATCTGAACGTATTTTTTCCAAATTCCCCACGGAGTAAGATTAGTTTATTATAAGTGTTTGTTCAACTGTTGTTCAGCTGTTGCTGATCTGAGGAGTTTCCATTAATTGGCCCAACGCTCATTTCCTTGTCTGTATATAAAGGGTTTTAACCACTCGCTAATCGTGGCCGGCCATCTCTTGCATCTCTTGCACACGGCAATGGAATATCCAGCAATTTACTACATAGCAGGCATTTACTACCCTGTGCTTGCAGTGATTGGTATCCCTGGTAAGCTACTGCGTCTAGCTGCAGTTTGTGGAGTTTCATCAATACGTTACGTTTGAGCTATCTTTATTTTGGTTAAATGCGTCGTTTATTTTGCTGATTTAGCTAATATTTACCGAACTCCGCGGCATTGACGATTTCCAACAATTTTGCGTCATGGTTTTCAATCATGGCGCTGCACAAGATTTTATAGGAAAGTGGGAGATTGTCTTTCCCTAGCTGCGCTTTTCTAACTGATCCCCCTGTTATTTTAGATAACCATGCGTTTGTTTCTGAAAACAAAAGTAAGCCTTCTTTATACATTGGTCAAAATGTCAATTGAAGTTTTCACAGCCTCAAAAATATCTTCATCGTTTCTTCATTGGCGCATGTTTGCTTGTTATTTTCAATATGAAATGTATTAATTCCCTCAGTTCTTACGTTCATGTGATAGGAGTAGACTTGGGTTATTCGGACAGACTGAAAAGTTTTAGTTCGTTAGAAAACGTTAAATGTTTGCAAATTCATTTGAATATCAGAAATAAGGATATACCAACAGAGCCGACTGCCATGGACGGCCGACCAGACTACGCCTGAGCATTGCCTCCGTTCTTTAATTCCCAAGGCATTCGTCACGTGATCCTCTGCCATTGACCGCAGCACACAACTTATTTACACTTCGCTTGCAGTGATGGCCTCACGAAGGCACCAGACTATTGAACACATATTTTCGCGGATGTTTACCTCGCTTGAAACTAGGCCATTAGTCGTTTCTTCTTAGCAGGCAAAATCGAGTTCGAATAACCCCAATTCCATTTAACTGTTTTTCCTCACATATGAGATCCATCCTCTCCGGTACCAGTTTGGTAAAACTCTTTCCAAATTAATGGACCGATCTGCCTCAACGCGACTTCGGGAATTTTAATCCCAGAGCCAAGGTAATACCCCATGTTGCAATGTCCGGGAGTGCAAGGAATACCCCTCCCCTGCCTAAGAAGTCAATGTTAGGTTCTTTCACAATCTCGGCTTTGCGCGTTTCCCCAGCGATGCCTTAGATTTTTATATTTGAGTGTTCATAAATCCAGAAACAAAATGGCTTGAGTACCATCTTTATAAGTTATTAATAATTCAAATATGGTACCAAAAAAATTGGCCAGATATTAAATCATTTATCAGTATGCCTGTGATAATTACTTTTGAGTGACAGTAGATCTCCCTCCTTCTTGTTGTGCGCTCCGGCCGTGTTCCCATTCTCCCTCGCGCCACTGTTTTATTATATTGGAATCGTCATCACTTGTTTTAATTTTATTTTAAACAAGTTTCGTGTATAAAACAGTTTATAACAGTGTGCTAATGTGCTTGCCATTTATGTTTTGCCATTGTTTATGAATGATTTTTGCATTATTGATTAATTAATCTTAAGATCCAAAACAACATTGATGTATAGGTGTATCTCGGACTGTAATGCCACAACTCTTTGTAAGTGGCAACACATAAATATAATGACAATTAAGGCATATGGTGTGTTCAAGAAGGAACTGCAGATGCTAGAAAATCGAAGGTACACAAAATTGCTGGAGAAACTCAACGGGTGCAGCAGCATCTATGGAGCGAAGGAAAAAGACGACGATTCGGGCCGAAACCCTTCTTCAGACTCCTTCTTCGGGCATATGGTGTGTTTGCTTTAATCAGTCAGGGTCTTGAGAATAAGAGTCAATAATTGACAATTCAGAACTATAGGATTGTTGTTTGCCGTTCTGGTCGTCCCATGAAAGCAAGAAGGTGGACGCTTCAGAAATGGTGCAGATGGTGTTTTACCAGGATGCCAGCTTTGCCTGGATTAGGTGGTATTACTTAACTACAAAAAAAGGTTGGGCAGGACCTGAATTGTTTTCTCTGGAATGACAGAGGTTGCCTGGGGGACAGATGGGTAAATTATGAGAAGCGTGGAGTGGCAGAACTATTTACCGGGATGGAAAAAAAAAAACAAATTCTAGAGGGTTTAGTTTTAAGCAGAGAGGTGCAACTTGAAGGAGATGTGCCTGCAAGTTCGTTTTACACGGAGGTTTGTGAGTGCGTGGGACGCGCTGCCTGGAGTGGTGTTTGAGACAGATATCATAGTCGCATTTAAAGGGATAGATATCTGGATACGCAGGAATGGATTGATATGAATTACGTACAACATATAAGAGTTGGTCGTGGCATCACGTTTGCTTTAATATTACAAATTACAATTACGAGGTTTTGCCGCAGCCTTCCGACGAGTCAATCGTCTTCAGACCATTGCATTAGACTTTCCCTGAAACAGTCGGACAACAGAATCTTGTTTTCCCCTCAATAATCAACTGCACGTTCCGGAAGGTCGGTTTGATCGGTATGTTTCGGCTAGTGCAGATGGGTGCCGCAGGTTGGGAACAATCTCGCTCTTTGCTTGGTATCACGTCAAACAGATCATATCCAGCGCTTGTTGCATTTAACTCGTATTTCCCCTTCTCCTTGCAGTTAATTTAATAGCTATTGTGATCCTGTCTCGCGGAAAATGTGGACTCTCCAAATGCATCTCTCGCTACCTGGTGACCATGGCGGCAGCGGACCTGGTGGTGGTTTTCGTCGCTGTTCTGGTAGAGCAGATTAATAACATCTATGTCTATGTTAACTTCCTGCTGATAACTCCGGTCTGCGCTCTGACGCTGGTCACGAGGATGGCAGCTATGGACTGCTCCGTGTGGCTAACAGTAGCCTTCACGTCCGACCGCTACATCGCCATCTGCTGTCAGAAATTGCGTGAACGATATTGTACGGAGAGAATAGCCACTGCGGTTTCTATAACCGTGGCTTTAGTGAGCTGTGCAAGGTGTGCTCCGTTTTACTTTGTTGTGGCACCTTATGATGTAATCAACAGTGTGCCTTGGCGTTGCATCTTAAAGGCGGAATACTTTACGTCATCCATGTGGAAAGCCTACGAGTGGTTTGACAGTATCACAACACCGTTATTGCCAATTAGTTTAATCCTGTTGTTCAACGCTTTAACTGTCAGACACATCATAGCAGCAAATAGAGTTCGCCGTGGAATCCGGGCCAACAATGCCAATCAGAAGGATCCAGAGGTGGAGAACCGGAGAAAATCAATGATTTTGTTGTTCGCTATATCAGCCAATTTCATATTATTATGGATGCTCTATGTGATACATTCTATGAACTGGCAAGTGCAAAACTTTTTTTACACCAACAGATTTTTGAATTCTCCGTTATATATCGCTCAGCAATTTGCATTTATGTTTCGGCTGCTCAGTACCTGTACCAACACGTGTATCTATGGCCTGACACAACGGAAATTCAGGGAGGAGCTGAGGAATGGGGCGATGTATCTGTTTACATTGAATGGGAAACTTTGTATTTAACGCCAAGTCAGAATACAACATGGCTGACGTTTCAAATAAATACTCTAAAACCTTCGTAATTGTTGGTAAATATAACACGTATGCACGAAGGTAGACGTGCGGCAATTAGTACACTGATATTCCAGTTTAGGCACGTGATCATTTTGGATAACGAGAGAAAGTGGTTCCGAGAATTGGGATTTAAATGTATAGTCTGTGTTTCACTAACCCACGCGTGCTGTGACTACCGCTCAACCGACTTGTGTAGCACGAAATTGTAATATTCGTAGACGTATTGCAGTGAATAGAAATACAATTGGCAGTATGATGACGCACCTGGTGGACCCGGTGCCTCACAGCGCAGAGACCTTGGTTCGATTCTTACCTCGGGTGCTGTCAGTGTGGTATTTCTATGTTCTCCCTATAACAACGTGGGTTTCCACCGGGTGCGCTGATATACCTTCACATCCAAACGACGCACGGGTTTATGAGTTAATATGTTCATTGTATAACGTGTCTAAGATGCACTCGGGTGAACGGTTGATCGTTGGCCGGCGAAGAGTTGGTGGCACGAAGGGCATGTTTTCATGCTGTATTTCTAATCACAATCGAAATAAAACCTGCTTTCCTTCCAATCCTAAACTGCCAAGAGTAAACGGCAGAAACCGGAATAAAGCTGCTCTGTCGCGGTAGACCATCGATGGAATAGGTGTCGGCTTTGCCGAATACCGGCGCTTCTCTGTCCCTTTCTCGCTGCTTTCTCTCACATGCTTTCTCCCCAGCTAACTCCTCAGCCCCATATCCCAATACGCCCACTAACCTACTCATCCACATTTCCGTCACCCACACATTCCAGTACTGCTCGGTTTGTGGAATACATCCTTGTTTCGTTCGCGTTTAACGTTCCTTTATTATCATATTGCTTAATCTGCAATCGTTTGTTGTCTCCACGTATTTCTTCCCAAAATCTGTGCTATATGCATCTTTCCCCACCGCAGTTTCTCCTTCTGTCAAACAACCCTTCCTCACCTGGATCCACCTATCGTTCACCTCTCCTCGACATTCTGGCTATCTCCCTTCTTTAGGTCAGATAAAATGATTTGACCCCAATCATCGGGTGCCATTTTATATCTACATATGCTGCCCAGCCCGCTGAAATTCTCACGTATTTGCGATTTTTGTTTACTCAGCAAGCCAGGCAGTATCAGTGTAAATAGAAACAATATTAACTGTAGGTATCAGAGATTCTTCAGTTGAAATATAAAAGGGAAACTGGGGCATGACGTTAACAGTGATCGGTTAGGTCCTGAAACGAAATATGTACAGGATGCTGCAATGTAGATCAATAACTGGGGAAAGAACATTTTTAAAGGGCGCACATGAGTATTTATTAAAGCAAAATACAAGTGAAATGCAGGAGAAAACTGTCAATAAGGTAAGACGCAATTATTCACAATGCAATGAAACCACATAACAGGTCTCACGTTCCTCTGCGCATTCGAGTCTCCCTGTCTGCACCGGCAAGGCACCGGCATATAACACGATCCAAGCTCTTTCTAACTTTCAAGGTGGGAATCTTCTTTCTCTCTCTCCCTCCTTGAAGGCGAAGTGGCCTCCAGGTGAAGTGGCCTCCAGGTGAAGTGGCCTCCAGGTGAAGTGACCGGCACGTGAAGGGACCTAACAGCTCGTTTGAAACACGATCGTATTTATACAC
The DNA here is from genome assembly GCF_028641065.1 of Leucoraja erinaceus. Classification (NCBI taxonomy): domain Eukaryota; kingdom Metazoa; phylum Chordata; class Chondrichthyes; order Rajiformes; family Rajidae; genus Leucoraja; species Leucoraja erinaceus. The sequence goes on along the minus strand of NC_073402.1, from coordinate 69,105 downwards.
ATAAGTGAGCCTGGTTCTGCCCCAATCAAAGAGGACCAGGTGACTATGTTTCCAGCAATGGCTATCCTCTTTAATGACAAAATATGTCAGTTTTTTGTCGTACCAGGCGTCAAGTTAAGGGCCTGTCCCACTTTGCGGTTTTTTTCGGCGACTGCGAGCGTCAGTGGCTGACGTCCGTAAAACTGTCAAAATTGTACGACATACACGCTGGCGTATGCTACCCTGCGGGTGACGCCCGGTTAGGGTTAAGGTTAGGGCTAGGTTTAGCGTTTGGGTTAGCGACCACATATGGGCTGTAAAATATTTTTCCTTCAATGCAACGTTTTCGAACGCAAACCAAAACGTTGAAGCATTGTTCATCAAAGTGATAATGACCGTTGGGAAAGTTCAGGAAAAGCAAGCCGGGGTGCTCGGAGAGCAGACGCTCGGGGGAGCTCGGGGGAGCTCGGGAGCGCACGGGGGCGCCCAGTTGCTGCAGACAGGGCCCGATTGCTCGTTCTTTCTGTGTCTTTTGAAGAATCGATGGAGGTGAGAGGGGAGGGAAGGGGAGAGGGGTGACGTCACTCGATGCGCGTGGAACATAGCGCAACAGGCGTGCGGAGCAGAGCCATTGTGACGTCATCAGCGAGACCATCTATTTTATTTTCATAGAAACATAGAAAATGGGTGCAGGAGTAGGCCATTCGGCCCTTCGATCCTGTACCGCCATTCAATATGATCATGGCTGATCATCCAACTCAGTATCCTGTACCTGCCTTCTCTCCATACCCCCTGATCCCTTTACACAAGGGCCACATCTAACTCCCTCTTAAATATAGCCAATGAACTGGCCTCAACTACCTTCTGTGGCACAGAATTCCACAGATTCACCACTCTCTGTGTAAAAAATGTTTTCCTCATCTCGGTCCTAAAAGATTTCCCCCTTATCCTTAAACTTATCCTTGGACTTCCCCAACATCGGGAACAATCTTCCTGCATCTAGCCTGTCTAACCCCTTAAGAATTTTGTAAGTTTCAATAAGATCCCCCCTCAATCTTCTAAATTCTAGCGAGTACAAACCGAGTCTATCCAGTCTTTCTTCATATGAAAGTCCTGACATTCCAGGAATCAGTCTAGTGAACCTTCTCTGTACTCCCTCTATGGCAAGAATATCGTTCCTCAGATTAGGAGACCAAAATTGTACGCAATACTCCAGGTGTGGTCTCACCAAGACCCTGTACAACTGCAGTAGAACCTCCCTGCTCCTAGACTCAATTCCTTTTGCTATTAATGCTAACATACCATTCGCTCCTTCTTCTAACACTGCCCCCCCAGCTTGCCTGCTGCAAACCTGGCATGCCTACCTCGTTAATGACTGGTGTACCCCATGACACCTAGGTTTACTCCTCTCTTTGCATCTGTCTGCCCCTCTTTCCCTAATGAACCCCCCATGCCCATTCAGATAATAGCCTTCTACTTCAATCAATCAACCTTTATTGTTCTTTGCAACCACAGTGCAAAAAAGTTTGGATAACCTCACATTTATCCACATTATACTGCATCTGCCATGCATTTGCCCACTCACCCAGCCTATCCAAGTCACCTTGCAGCCTCCTAGCATCCTCCTCACAGCTAACACTGCCCCCCAGCTTCGTGTCATCCGCAAACTTGGAGATGTTGCATTCAATTCCCTCGTCCAAATCATTAATATATATCGTAAATAGCTGGGGTCCCAGCACTGAGCCTTGCGGTACCCCACTAGTCACTGCCTGCCATTGTGAAAAGGATCCGTTTACTCCTACTCTTTGCTTCCTGTCTGCCAGCCAGTTCTCTATCCACATCAATACTGAACCCCCAATGCCGTGTGCTTTAAGTTTGTATACTAATCTCTTATGTGGGACCTTGTCAAAAGCCTTCTGAAAGTCCAGATATCAATCAATCAATCAACCTTTATTGTCATCTTGCAAGCAACAGTTGTACAGTGCAAAATGAAAAGACGTTTCCCAGAGAATAGCGGAGCATCGCACATGAAATTTAAAACGTTTCACACATAATAACACTAAAAACAATCCAGTCCCTGATGGAACAGTACAAATAGTGAATAGTTAAAAGCAGGTAGAAACACACCACGTTAGGATGGAAAATATTTGGAAATGATGGGGCACGAAACCAATCATCTGGTTTGTGGATTTTAGGGAGAAAAAATCGGTCCGGGGCAGCTGAGGCTCGGTCGGGTTTGAGTGGCCAATGCCAGTTATTAAAGTGTCCGTGCCAGCTGCAGAATCAAGTGACTGAGTACAGAGTGACTGTTTAGCAGCCTCACAGCCTGTGGTAGGAAGCTGTTTAGCAGTCTTGTAGTCCGGGCTTTGATGCTTCGATATCTCTTGCCTGATGGCAGGAGATCCAGGTGTATGTGGAGGGGGTGCAGTTTGTCCTTAGCAATTCTCTGAGCTTTTTTCAGACAGCGGCTCTGGAACAGTTCTTGTACCGAGGGTAGGGAGATGCATCCACTGGTTCTCCCCTATCCACTCCACTAGTTACATACTCGAAAATTCTATAAGATTCGTCAGACATGATTTACCTTTCGTAAATCCATGCTGACTTTGTCCAATGATTTAACCACTTTCCAAATGTGCTGCTATCCCATCTTTAATAACTGACTCTAGCAGTTTTCCCACTACCGATGTTAGACTAACTGGTTCGTAATTCCCCATTTTCTCTCTCCCTCCCTTTTTAAAAAGTGGGGTTATATGAGCAATCCTCCAATCCTCAGGAACTACTCCAGAATCTAAAGAGTTTTGAAAAATTATCACTAATGCATCCACTATTTCTCGAGCTACTTCCTTAAGTACTCTGAGATGCAACCTATCTGGATGCAGCCTGGGGATTGATCGGCCTTTAATCCATTCAATTTACCTAAAACCACTTCCCGGTTTTCAGTTATTTCAGATGTCTGACTCGACAAATAATGCATGAAATTTTCAGATACGGCGTTTTTGACTTCATGGCATAAATCTCTATCGGAATATGTAAAAAAAAATCACAATTAGCGCGTCGTTTTTCCGAGAAGATGTGAATCACACACAAACATCACACACGCAAATACATACGCATCCAAGGTCAGACTTTTAATAGTTACTGGACCCTTTGGGTCCCGTCCTCTCAACGTGCTGTTGCGGGATGGTGGGCGGCTTGTGGCATCTCGCACACACTGACCATCTCACACACACCCACACTAACCACCCCCCTTGATATTATATTAATATTATTCAAAGGCTCCTTTTAGCCGATTCCCGCCCTATCCACTGACGCACAGCCCCAACTCGCAGGTGTGTCTAGAGAGGGAGGCGGGTAGAGAGAGAGGGCAGAGAGAGAGGGGCAGAGACAGAGAGAGAGGGGGAGAGACAGAGGGGCAAAGGCAGGGAGAGTGGGGGGAGAGGGGGGAAGAGAGAGGGGGAGAGAGGGGGAGGGGGAAAAGAGGAAGAAGGGAGAGTAGGGGGGAAGAGGGGAGGGGGGAGGGGAAATACAAGGGGCAGCGGGGGAATGGGGGAGAAAGAAAGGGAGGGGGGTTAAATACGCATCGAAGATCAGACTTTTAATAGTTATATGGATGCTTAAAGTAACACGATAGAATCAATTGTGCAAATGAAAATATGTCTGAGTCGTTCAGTTTTATTTACCGATGTATTGGTCCACTTCCAGATCCAATCAACATCTCTAACTTTTCACAGGGATGCATTCAGTGAGTGTAGACTGCCCTCCACCCCCCTCTTCCCCCTAGCTGCCCCATCCTTCATTCTCCACCCCCCACCCTTCTCCCCTCCCCTCTGCCCGCTCTACTCTTCTCCCCCTTCTCCACTCCCCCCCTCCTCTCACAGCCCCTCTCCGCCCCTTCTCCCATTCTCCAAACCCTGCCCACTTTCCCGGACTTCCCACATTTGTGGACCTACCCTGCGACCAGTGATTCCCCCGCACAATTTCCCAAAGTCTGCATTTATCCCATAGTCAATGTTATTAAAACAGATGGTGTGGCCATTGTGCAGCACTATTAGGGGATGTAGCTGTCACAGGCTGGGTCCACAAATGGGGGGCATCGGGGGAAAGTGGGGGGTGGGTTGGAGAATGGGAAGAAGGGGATGTGAGGGGAGGGGGAGTGTGGAGAAGGGGGACAAGAGTGGTGTCGGGAGAAGGGAGGAAGAGGGGTGGGGGGGAGCAGAGGGGAGAAGGGTAGAGGGAGTGGGGAGGGGAGAAGGTTAGGGGAGTAGCGTGGGAAAGGAGGGATGGGGGCGGCAGGGGGAAGAGGTTGGTGGAGGGGAGAGGTGAGTTCAGTCTACACTCACTGAATCCATCCTTGTGAAAAGTTAGAGATGGTGATTGGATCTGCAAGCAGGCCAATTGTATTAATTTTAATATATTAATGTTTAAAATCCATGCATTGAAGGAGAATATTTTACAGCCCATCTGCGGCCCCTAACCCTAACCGGCGTGACCTGCATGACACCATACGTCAGCTTGTGACAGGGCGCACGACATGATGAGACACCCAGAACATTTCAAAATATCGGGGCAACCGGGAGACACCGCGAGTCACTACATAGAAACATAGAAATTAGGTGCAGGAGTAGGCCATTCGGCCCTTCGAGCCTGCACCGCCATTCAATATAATCATGGCTGATCATCCAACTCAGTATCCCGTACCTGCCTTTTCTCCATACCCCCTGATCCCCTTAGCCACAAGGGCCACATCTAACTCCCTCTTAAATATAGCCAATGGACTGGCCTCAACTACCCTCTGTGGCAGAGTGTTCCAGAGATTCACCACTCTCTGTGTGAAAAAAGTTCTTCTCATCTCGGTTTTAAAGGATTTCCCCCTTATCCTTAAGCTGTGACCCCTTGTCCTGGACTTCCCCAACATCAGGAACAATCTTCCTGCATCTAGCCTGTCCAACCCCTTAAGAATTTTGTAAGTTTCTATAAGATTCCCTCTCAATATCCTAAATTATAGAAAGTATAAACCAAGTCTATCCAGTCTTTCTTCATAAGACAGTCCTGACATCCCAGGAATCAGTCTGGTGAACCTTCTCTGCACTCCCTCTATGGCAATAATGTCCTTCGTCAGACTTGGAGACCAAAACTGTACGCAATACTCCAGGTGTGGCCTCACCAAGACCCTGTACAACTGCAGTAGAACCTCCCTGCTCCTATACTCAAATCCTTTTGCTATGAAAGCCATCATACCATGCGGTTTATTTACTGCCTGCTGCACCTGCATGCCTACCTTCAATGACTGGTGTACCATGACACCCAGGTCTCGCTGCATCTCCCCCTTTCCCAATCGGCCACCATTTAGATAATAGTCTGCTTTCCCGTTTTTGCCACCAAAATGGATAACCTCACATTTATCCACATTATACTGCATCTGCCAAACATTTGCCCACTCACCCTGTTGACATATATGAAAAATATGCTCTCAATTGTAAAGAAGTTAATCTTAATGTTGTATTGTTACTCAGCCAATCTTGGTGCAGGTGGTGAATGACTGACAATGATAGCAGCCAATAGTAACTGACAATGATAACAGCCAAAGAGAGATGCTGTTAATGACAGCCAATGAGAGGTACTGTAATTGATGTGTGAGCAAGTGTGTAAATAAAGTTTCTCTTCCAGTTTGAACAAGATGGATGTCCCACTGTGTTTTTTACTGCTCTGAATTATCTTCGGTCTAGCACTGGGTAGGCTGCAAGAATCGCTGCACAATGCACCTCTGCCAACAGGTTATGGGCCCAGCTTTACCCAGCTTTACCTAGAGTTACCCAGAGGTACCCAGAGACAGTTACCCAGGGATTTACCACCGAGAGAAACGTCAGGTGAGCGTTAACTTGCTAAGCTAGCACCATGAGTAGACGGAACACCCAGCTGGTCTCGGCTAGTTTTTGACGGAGATGAAAAGAACTATGAGCTGTGGGAGACGAAATCTTTGGGCCATCTTCGGTTACAAGGGCTAAAGGATACTATCTTGGAAGAGCCTACCGACAATGAAGAAGGAGACGAGGCCAAAAATGCAGAGGCATATGCTGAGCTAATCCAGTTTCTGGATGACAAGAGTTTGTCGCTGGTAATGCGAGAAGCAGCAGTCGATGGGCGGAAAGCGCTAACTATTTTGAGAGATTATTATGCGGGTAAGGGAAAGCCACGTGTAATACGTCTGTATACAGAACTGACTTCACTTCAAAAGTTGAGCAGCGAGAGTGTAACTGAATATGTTATAAGGGCAGAGACAGCCATCACAGCATTGAGAAACGCTGGTGAGGTATTGAGTGACGGACTGTTAATTGCAATGATTCTGAAGGGACTGCCTGAATCTTTCAAACCATTTGCTATCCATGTCACGCAAAGTGAGCAGGCAATGCCTTTTGCCGAATTTAAAACTAAATTACGGAGCTATGAAGACACGGAAAAGGTGCGTGCAGCAGCATCCGACAACAATGTCATGAAGGCACGTGTGCAACCGAGTGTGAGACCCGACATGACAAGTACAAGTGCGGAGAGAGCGGACATTGTGTGTTTCAGGTGTGGCCTAAAAGGACATAAAGCCAGAGCATGTCAACGCAAGCAGTGGTGTAGTCACTGTAAAAGCACCACACATCGGGACGTAACCTGCAGACGGAAACAGCGGCGGGACAACGCACAAGTTTCCGGGGAGACTAACAACAAGGAATATGCATTCCTGGTGAGTGAAAGGGACGCGAAAATCCAATCAGAGCGTGGAGTCGAGTTGAAAGGGCTGATGGTCGATACGGGGGCAACTTTGCATATCATCACTGATATAGCAAGGTTCAAGAAGTTCGATGATATGTTCCAGTCCGAGACACACTGCGTGGAGTTGGCTGATGGCACAAGGTGTGATGGAGTCGCGGAGCGCAGAGGAGACGCGGAGGTTTGCTTGGTCGACAGCCAAGGGCGCCGCCACAACACAACACTGAGGCAGGCGTTGTACATCCCCTCATACCCGCAGGACATCTTCTCTGTAAAAGCAGCTACTTCCAGCGGAGCAACCGTAATCTTCAGGGATGGGGAAGACGTCCTACAACACAAGGACGGTACAAAATTCCACATTCATGAGTACAACAGACTGTACTACTTGCACACGGTAAATGTTGAATGTGATGACCAATGTAAGAGCAGTTATGATATGCAGACATGGCATGAGATTCTAGGGCATTGTAATTATGAAGATATTAAAACATTACAGAATGTTGTTGAAGGTATGGCAATTAAGGGTAAAACAGACAAACCTGCTCTACACTGTGAAGTACGTACTCAGGGAAAGTTTTTCCAAACTAGGAACAGGGACCCTGATATAAGAGCCAAAGCAGCTTTGAAGTTGGTACACACAGATTTAGCGGGACCGATAGACCCAGAGTCCAGAGAGGGGTACAGGTTTGCGCTATCATTCACTGATGATTATTCCAGTGCAGTGTTTGTGTACTTTCTAAAGAATAAGAGTGACACAGTGCAAGCCACCGAGAGGTTTCTTGCTGACACAGCCCCATACGGGAAGATTAAATGTATGAGGTCTGACAATGGTACTGAATTCATGGGAAAGAATTACCAGGCACTACTCAGCAGAAATTGCATTAGACATGAGACCTCAGCGCCATACTCACCACACCAGAATGGTACTGCTGAGCGAAATTGGCGCACCCTGTTTGACATGGCCAGGTATATGCTAATAGAGAGTGAGTTACCTAAACAGTTTTGGACCTATGCAGTGCAGATAGCAGCTGTAGTGAGGAACAGATGCTTTAACAAGCGCACAAAGCAGACTCCTTACTTGATGCTGACAAGAAAACGGCCCAACCTGTCTAGGATGCAAAAGTTTGGGTCTGAGTGTTATGCCTATAAACAGGACAAGAGAAAACTGGACTCAAAGTGTGAGAAGGGAATCTTTGTCGGGTACGACAAGAATATCCCAGTGTACATGGTTTACTATCCTGACAATGGGAAAGTAAAGAAGCACAGGCTGGTGAGGTTTGTGACCAAAACAATTGTAGTGAGGCAGACACAGACCGACATGACCCCCAGTGACGATGACTTTGATGTGCAGAATAGGGCCAGTAGGATGAGAAAAAATACTGATGAAAGTCCAGGACATACTCAGGGCCAAGATCTAGTAACTAGGCCTGAGGTGAATAGCCAAGCACAGACAGGTGAAACTAAGCATGAGCCTGCACGTTACCCTTCTAGATTGAGGAAGAAACCAGGTTACTTAAGTGAATATGTAACTGGCAAGGCGAGTGATGATCATGTAATGATTAACATAGATTATTGCTACAGATTGATGTGTAACATCCCCCTAACATTCGGGGAAGCTGGAACCTCAACTAACTCAAAGGAATGGGTTAACGCAATGCATGAGGAAATGCAGTCGCTGAGAGAAAATGACACATTTACCCTAACCAACTTGCCTGAGGGTAAGAAAGCAGTGGGGGGTAGATGGGTATATGCAATCAAGAACAATGAGGATGGATCTGATAAATACAAGGCACGGTATGTAGCCAAAGGATACAGTCAAATATTGGGTGTAGACTATGAGGAGACATTTTCTCCTACTGCCAACCTGACCAGTATCAGAGTGATGATGCAAAAAGCAGCACAGGAAAACCTGATTTTACATCAGATGGATGTCAAAACTGGTACATGCACCAATAGATTACGAGATTTACATGGAACAGCCAGAAGGTTATGATGTAAAATCCAGCGCAAATGAAAAGTTGGTGTATAAGCTAAAACAGTCACTTTATGGGTTAAAACAGTCGGGTAGAAATTGGAACAAAATGCTACATGAGTATCTGACTGAAAACAACTTTGTGCAAAACCCAGCTGATCATTGTGTTTTGACAAGGGAAACAGAAAATGAGAAAGTGATCATGATAATATGGGTCGATGACTTAATTATTGCTGCCAGTGATGAAAAGTCACTGAAATCTGTGAAGGAGATGCTCACAGCCAAATTCAAGATGAAAGACATGGGCAAACTGAAACATTTTCTTGGCATTGATTTTGACCAGTGTGATAACTGTGTGAGAATGTCACAGAAGAAATATGTGGAGAAAATACTTGAAAGGTTTGATATGCAAGATTGTAAACCGAGGGCAACACCTTGTGAACAAAAATTAAACTACACTGATGATGCAGAAATGATGACTGATGTCAGAAAATACAGAGAGGTAGTAGGTAGCCTAATTTATCTGACTACTTGCACGAGACCCGATCTCAGTTTTGTAGTAAGTAAACTGTCACAGTACTTTAGTGAGCCGACGGAAGAGCAATGGGCTACTGTAAAACATGTACTGAGATATCTGAGAGGCACAATTGAGAAAGAGTTGTGTTACAGGAAATGTGACGACGAGAAACTGGCGTTACAAGCGTACAGTGATGCAGATTGGGCGGCTGATGTAACCGACAGACGTAGTACAACCGGTTATTGTGTAAGCCTAAACAAAAATGGTCCTTTGATTTCATGGAAAACCAAAAAGCAGCCCACCGTTGCACTGTCAACTTGTGAGGCTGAGTATATGGCGTTAGCCGCAACACTACAAGAGTGTATGTACCTAGTACAATTACTAGAAGGTATTGATGGACATCAGTACCCAACACCCAAGGTTTATGAGGATAACCAGGGTACAATTGCGTTAGCCAAGAATCCTGTAAGTAGACAGAGGTGTAAGCATGTGGACATAAAATATCACTTTGTGAGGTCCACTGTGAATCATGGCAAAATAAGTTTGGAGTATTGCCCAACAGACCAGACGGTAGCAGATGTGATGACAAAACCTGCAACAAAATTTAAGTTGATGGAGTTTGCAAAGTTGATGTTTGGAGAGTAACCATGTATGTAAAAGTCTACATGATGCAAGGTAGAAAACCTTAGGATGTTTTATTTTGAGTTAAGATAACAATGCGAGAGCAAGTGGGGGTGTTGACATATATGAAAAATATGCTCTCAATTGTAAAGAAGTTAATCTTAATGTTGTATTGTTACTCAGACAATCTTGGTGCAGGTGGTGAATGACTGACAATGATAGCAGCCAATAGTAACTGACAATGATAACAGCCAAAGAGAGATGCTGTTATTGACAGCCAAGGAGAGGTACTGTAATTGATGTGTGAGCAAGTGTGTAAATAAAGTTTCTCTTCCAGTTTGAACAAGATGGATGTCCCACTGTGTTTTTTACTGCTCTGAATTATCTTCAGTCTAGCACTGGGTAGGCTGCAAGAATCGCTGCACAATGCACCTCTGCCAACACACCCAGCCATACTAAATATTTATGCACCAACCGAAGATGATTACTCTTGCTTTAGAGACATTGCATATATAATTGCAGAAAACGTCAAAGGTACGATAATACTTGGTGGAGACTTTAACGTAGTTCTCGATGGGAGGCTGGATAGATTACCAGATGAGCACAACGAAACAAAAAAAATCCAAAACACTAAATAACATGCTAGGGGAGTTAGGATTAGTAGACCCATGGAGACATAAAAACCCAAGGGGGAAGGGGCTATAGTTTATTTTCGAACGTGAATGGGAGATACTCACGCATGGATATGTTCGGTGTCTCCAAACAATATATACATAAAGTTGTAGATTGTAATATAGGCTCAATAACAATCAGCGACCATGTGCCCATAACTCTCATTCTGGAGCTAGGAACAGAAAAGTGCTTTAAATACCGGAGAGCAAACATTTCTTTATTGACTGATACTGTAGTGACTTAGGAAATTAGGAACTGTATTGAAGAGTACTTTGACAACAATGATAACAGTGAAGTTACACCATCCACTCTTTGGGATGGGGCGAAAGCAGTAATAAGGGGTAAAATGATCGAAGTATCAAGTAGAGTAAGAAATAACAGGTTGATGAAGCAATCTGAGCTGAAAAGTAAAATAAAGGTATTAGAAGTAGAACATAAAAATAACAATAAAAATAAGAATCTTTTAAATGAACTAAAACAATAAAGACATAAGTTAGAAGAGCTTATAACATACAAAGTAGATTACTACAAACCAAAAATGCTACGAGAAGGGAAACAGGGCTAGTCGTCTTCTGGCATTTCTGGGAGAGTTTTATAAATGTCATCAGGACGAGCTCTCTCCGATTTTGGCCAGAGTCTATAATTATGCCTTGTCTGAAGGCAACCCACCTAAATCATGGGCTGAGGCTTTAATTTCTGTTATTCATAAGGAAGGGAAAGATCCCACTAGATGAGAAGGCTATAGACCGATAAGTCTCTTATATAATGACCAAAAGATACTTAGTGCTATATTAACTAAGAGAATCCAAAAAATTATAACACAACTGATACATCCTGATCAAACAGGGTTCATACCTGGTTGACAGGGAGCTAATAATATCAGGTGTGTCCTTAACACCATGGCATATGCAAAAAGGAAGCATCAGACTTAAATGTTACTTAGTTTAGATGCCCAAAAGGCTTTTGACAGAGTAGACTGGGTCAATCGTGAACATACATTAGATAAGATGGGGTTCCACACAAAATTTATAAATTGGGTGAAAGCACTATATTCAAATCCAAAGTCAAGAGTGAGGGTGAATGGGTGTTGCTCTGAGTTTTTTTAATTGAAGCGGGGATTTAGACAGGGGGACAGTTTGAGTCCCCTGCTCTTTGATTTATGTTTAGAGCCGCTCGCTGAAACCATTAGGCAAGAGGATCATATAGAGGGTATTAAAGACGATAGGGGGGTGGAATATAACATTTGATTATTTTCACCATCATGCTGTATGAGAGCAATCCTATTTCCTCAGTGCCTCGCCTAATGCAAGTTTTAAATGAATATGGAGTAGTATCTGGTTATAAAATAAATGATTCAAAATCAGAAGCAATGATGCTGTCAGGTGTATGGCCTTCGCAACTAATTGATCAGGTCAGGTTTCATTGGTCTACGGAGGGTTTCAGATACCTAGGCATTGTCATCACCCCCTCCATCTCAACATTGTATGAAGCTAACTATGGAAAGCTACTAAAGGGGATAAAGGCAGATATGCTCAATGGGAGATTCTCCTTCGATCTCTAATTGGTAGAATTGAAGTTGTTCGAATGAATATTTTGCCCCGACTGCTTTTTTTAATTTAAATCTTTGCCAGTAGGGGTCCCTGGTGTGGCATTAAAGAATTGGACAAAGAGCTATCAAGATTTGTGTGGCAAAATAAGAAACCTAGAGTTAGACTCAAGACACCGTTACTACCAAAACAAAAAGGGGGCCTAAATTTGCCCAACATTAAATTCTATTACTGGGCAGTGCAGTTGAGGACCCTGAGAGCATGGATAACAAATGATAAGGAAATGGGGTGGGTGAGAATAGACCAAAATTCATGTCCCAGTACTGCCCTGGCAGGACTCCCATTCCTAAGTCAAGCAAACTGGAAGAAATTCAAAACAGATAATGAAAACTTGGCTGGTTATAAGAAAGCAACTAAATCTCTTCAATTCTATATCTAGAGTACTGAAGATAGCTGCTACTGATTTTTTTACCCAGTAAAATTGACAATGGTTTCAGAAATTGGGTGGACAAAGGGCTCACTACAGTGGATCGGCTTTTTTGTGGGGGAGTTTTGAAATCATAGGAGCATCTTCAGAAAGAATTCGGACTGTCAGGGACAGACTTTTTTAGATTTCTCCAAATACGGCATTACCTGCAGACACAAGTAGATTGGGAGCAGATATGTAAATTACTTTCTAATTTGGAAAATATCTTCTTGTTGAAACATAGAAAAAAAAATAGGTGCAGGAGTAGGCCATTCGGCCCTTCGAGCCTGCACCACCATTCAATATGATCATGGCTGATCATCCAACTCAGTATCCCGTACCTGCCTTCTCTCCATACCCTCTGATCCCTTTAGCCACAAGGGCCACATCTATCTCCCTCTTAAATATATCAAAGTTGACTATGAAGGGAGCGTTAAAAAATAATCTGATATCCCATTTATATAAAGGACTTCAAGAGTATGTAAAAGGAAACACTATAGAAACAAAATAGAAATGGGAATTGGAAATGAATATTATTATTACTGATGAAACTGGGAAAATACATGTTTTTGGGTCACAAGTTAACAAACAGCCCCACCTGGAGGGAGTTTGAATGGAAAATTAGAATGAGAGTGTTTAATGTGTTTCCTCTTATGTTAGCAATATACAGCAACACCTCAGATTTATGCTGGAGACAATGCGGGAAGATTGGTGATCATATCCATATTTTTTGGGATTGTCCCAAATTGTATCAATATTGGGGAGACATTCAGGCAGAGATTAAGCTAATTTCGGGGGTGGATCTACCTCTGGAGCCAGCATGCTTCATACTAGGAGATACACCAGAAACTATAGATACCAAAAATCAGAAATACTTGCTTGGGGTGTTGCTGTTGATTGCAAAGAAGATTATTACAGTGTCATGGAGAAATGTAAAGCCACCAAATGTTCAACAGTGGAGGGAAAGACCAAAAAGTATACATTTGATGGAAAGTATAACAGCTAAACTCCAGTTAAGGACTGATGCTTTCAACATTATGTGGACACCGGTATTACTACAACTGCCAAGATTGATTAAGGACACGATTTGATGAGCTTGCTTGGGTGCCGGTGAATCTGATGCTTCTACGGCAGAACTCTAAGATGATTTGATGTGATGCGGATAGATGCTCTGTGATTTGTATATCTGTTTGTATGTGTACTTTGTCTTGTTAATAAATGTTGAGTGCAAAACCATATAACCATATAACCATATAACAATTACAGCACGGAAACAGGCCATTTCGGCCCTTCTAGTTTGTGCCGAACACTTACTCTCACCTAGTCCCATCTTACCTGCACTCAGACCATAACCCTCCATTCCTTTCCCGTCGATATACCTATCCAATTTATTTTTAAGTGATAAAATCGAACCAGCCTCCACCACTTCCACTGGAAGCTCATTCCACACAGCTACCATTCTCTGAGTAAAGAAGTTCCCCTTCATGTTACCCCTTAACATTTGTCCCTTCATTCCCAAATCATAACCTCTTGTTTGAATCTTTCCTACTCTCATTGGAAAAAGCTTATCCACGTCAACTCTGTCTATCCCTCTCATAATTTTAAAGATCTCTATCATGTCCCCCCTTAAACTTCTGCGCTCCAAAGAATAAATAGACAATAGACAATAGGTGCAGGAGTAGGCCATTCGGCCCTTCGAGCCAGCACCGCCATTCACTGTGATCATGGTTGATCATCCCCAATCAGTACCCCGCTCCTGCCTTCTCCCCATATCCCCTTACTCGGTTATCTTTAAGAGCCCTATCTAGCTCTATCTAGCTCTCTCTTGAAAGTATCCAGAGAACTGTCCTCCACCGCCCTGAGGCAGAGAATTCCACAGACTAAGACCTAACTTGTTCAACCTTTCTCTCTAACTTAGGTGCTGAAACCCAGGCAACATTCTAGTAAATCTCCTCTGTACATGCTCTATTTTGTTGACATCTTTCCTATAATTTGGCGACCAAAATTGTACACCATACTCCAGAATTGCCTTGTACAATTTTAACATTACATCCAAACTTCTAAACTCAACGCTTTGATTTATAAAGGCCAGCACACCAAATGCCTTCTTTACCACCCTATCTACATGAGATTCCACCTTCAGGGAACTATGCACAGTTATTCCTAGATCCCTTTGTTCATCTGCATTCCTCAAATCGCTACCATTTACCATGTACGTCCTATTTTGATTTGTCCTGCCAAGATGTAGCACCTCACACTTATCCGCATTAAACTCCATCTGCCATCTTTCAGGCCGCTCTTCCAAATGGCCTAAATCTCTCTGTAGACTTTCAAAATCAACTTAATTATCCACAACACCGCCTATCTTAGTATCATCTGCATAATTACAAATCCAATTCACCACACCATCATCCAGATCATTGACGTATATGACAAACAACACAGATCCCTGAGGCACCCCACTAGTCACCAGCCTCCAACCTGACAAACAGTTATCCACCATTACTCTCTGGCATCTCCCATTCAGCCACTGTTGAATCCATCTTGTTACTCCACTATTAATATCAATCAATTGAACCTTCTTAACCAACTTTCCATGTGGAACCTTGTCAAAGGCCTTACTGAAGTCCATATAGACAACATCCACCACTTTACCCTCATCAATTTCCCTAGTAACCTCTTCCAAAAATTCAAGAAGATTAGTCAAACATGACCTTCCAGGCACAAATCCATGCTGACTGTTCCTAATCAGACCCTGTTTATCCAGATGATTATATGTATTATTTCTAAGTATCCTTGCCATTAATCTCCCCACAACTGACGTCAAACTAACAGATCTATAATTGCTAGGTTTACTCTTAGAAACCCTTATTAAACAATGGAACAACATGCGCAGTACGCCAATCTGGCACCATTCCCGTTTCTAATGAAATTTGAAATATTTCTGTTATAGCCCCTGCTATTTCTACACTAACTTCCCTCAATGTTTTACGGAATATCCTGTCAGGACCTGGAGACTTATCCACAGATATTTTTCAAAAGTGTCAGTACTTCCTCTTCTTTGATCCTCATAGTTTCCATAGCTACTCTACTTGTTGCCCTTACCTCACATAATTCAATATCCTTCTCCTTGGTGAATTCCGAAGAAAAGAAATTGTTCAATATCTCCCCCATCTCTTTTGGCTCTGCAGATAGCTGTCCACTCTGACTCTCTAATGGACCAATTGTATCCCGCATTATCCTTTTGCTATTAATATAGCTGTAGAAACCCTTTAGATTTACTTTCACCTACTTACTTTCACCCCGCCCCCCTACCCTGCATCAGTCTGAAGAAGGGTTTCAGCCCAAAATGTTGCCCATTTCCTTCACTCCATAGATGCTGCCGCACCCGCTGAGTTTCTCCAGCAATTTTGTCTAGAGATGTAAGGCTAACTGGTCTATAATTCCTTGTTTTTTCTCTCGCTCCTTTCTTGAAAAGTGGGATAACATTAGCTACCCTCTAATCCACAGGGCCTGATCCTGAATCTATAGAATATTGGAAAATTATCACCAATATGTCCACGATTTCTTGAGCCATCTCCTTGAGTACCCTGGGATGCAGACCATCAGGCCCTGGGGATTTATCTGCATTCAGTCCCATCAGTCTACCCAATACTATTTCTTGCCTAATGCAAACTTCTTTCAGTTTCCCTCTCTACCTGGATCCTCTGTCCTCTCATACATTTAGAAGATTGTTAGTTTCTTCCTCAGTGAAGACAGAACCAAAGTATCTGTTCAACTCTTCTGCCATTTCCTTGTTCTCCATAATAATTTCACTTGTTCCTTCCTTCAAGGGAACCACATTTGTCTTTACTAATATTTTTAACATACCAAAATAAGCTTTTATGATCATTCTTTGTAATCTTGGCCAGCTTACCTTCGTACTTCATCTTTTCACCCCTCATTGCCCTTTTTGTTACCTTCTTTGCTATGTCATACACCTTTCCTTTTCCAGTCGACCTTGGCTACTCTCTCATGCCTCCCTTGTTCAACTGCCTCCCTTGTTCAACTGACACTTATAATTTATCTTTCTCTCTCCCACAATTGTAGATTAAAACTTAATTACCTTATATCACTACCTCCTTGCGATCCCTTTACGTTGCGTTCCCTTATTAAATTTGGTTCATTCGACAACACTAAATCCAGAGTTACCTCTCAGGAGGCTCCAGTACAAGCTGCTGTAAGAATCCATCCCGGAGGCACTCTACAAATTCCCTTTATTGGGGGTCCAGAACCAGTCTGATTTTCCATTCTAACTACATATTGAAATCTCCCGTACCTATAGTGGCATTACCTTTGTTGCACACTAATTTTAACTTCTGCTGCAACTTAGAAACATAGAAAAGAGGTGCAGGAAGTGGCCATTTGGCCCTTCGAGCCAGCACCACCATTCATTGTGATCATAGCTCATCGTCCCCAATCAATAACCCGTGCCTGCCTTCTCCCCATATCCCTTGATTCCACTAGACCCTAGAGCTCTACTTAACTCTCTCTTAAATCCATCCAATGATTTGGCCTCCACTGCCCTGTGTGGCAGGAAATTCCACAAATTCCCAACTCTCTGCAGTGATGGAAATGGGTTTTAGGAACTAGGGGTACTATAAGGTTCGTGAGGCTGAGATTGGAAAGGAAGGGGGCGGGGGGGGGGATTTTTTTAACGTGCGGTCATACCCATGTAAGAGTACAAGAATGCACAACTTGTTTATTGTGTATTTATAATATAGTTTATCCACCCCCCTCCCCCCCCCCCCCCCCTTATATCTCTATAGTAGAATGGAAAGTAATCAAAATGCGAGTTGATGGACCAAACAGATCTAAGATAAATCTATCTATCTATATTACTAAATCTCTGTTCTTGACTGCTTTTGGCCTTCTGTGCTGCGATTTCCGAGAGGACGCCGCCATCATTTTTGGCCACCTTGCTCAGAGCCCCCCTCCGCCACATGTGTGCCGAGGATTTTTCCCGTCGATGAATAATGACAGAGATATTAATGTTTTTACAAAATTCCCCATTCTCTCTGCTGCCCCCACTGGCGGCAGGGGGGAGGGAGGGACTATAAAACCAGGAAGTGGTGTGCCTCAATTAATCTCTGCAAGATGGAGCTCTGTCAATTAGTCTCTGTCACTCTGAGCTCTGAATGACACTGAACAAATGTCTACAGCACTGTGAATACCCTTAATTTGGTTTAAAAATGAAAATATAGCTAGAGGTAAAAAAGCATTGCCTGCAAATGGTTGTTTGGGTTTGGGTTGAAGTAAAAAGGCTGTGTGTGTGTGTGTGTGTGTGTGTGTGTGTGTGTGTGTGTGTGTGTGTGTGTGTGTGTGTGTGTGTGTGTGTGTGTGTGTGTGTGTGTGTGTTGTCTGTGCGTGTGTGTGTGTGTCTGTGTGTGTGGTCTGTGTGTGTGTGTGTGGTCTGTGTGTGTGTATTGTGTGTGTGTGTGTGTGTGTGTGTGTGTGTGTGTGTGTGTGTGTGTTGTCTGTGCGTGTGTGTGTGTGTGTGTGTGTGTGTGTGTGTGTGTGTGTGTGTGTGTGTGTGTGTGTGTGTGTGTCTCTGTGTGTGTGTGTTGTCTGTGCGTGTGGTCTGTGTATGTGTGTGTGTGTGGTCTGTGTGTGTGTTGTCTGTGTGTCTGTGTGTGTGTGTGTGTTGTGTGTGTGTGTGTTGTCTGTGTGTGTGTGTGTGTGTGTGTGTGTGTGTGTGTGTGTGTGTGTGTGTGTGTGTGTGTGTGTGTGTGTGTGTGTGTGTGTGTGTGTGTGTCTGTGTGTGTGTGTTGTCTGTGCGTGTGGTCTGTGCGCGATGTGTGTGTGTGGTCTGTGCGCGATGTGTGTGTTAGTTGTCTGTGCATTATGTGTGTGTGGGAGGGAAGGAGAGAAGGGAGGAAAAAGGAGGAAGGAGAGAAAGGAGTGAGGGAAGTCGATAAAGAATGGAGGGTGGGAAGGAGAGAAAGAAGGGAGGGAGCGAAGTAGAGAAAGAAGGGAGGGAGGGAAGGAGGGTGAGAAGGAGAGAAGGGATGGAGTGGGCCAGCGGAAGGAGCGGATGCGGGGGTCCGGGCGGATGGGTGTGAGCTGATGCAGAGGTTTGTAAATGTTGCTCCAACTCCTGGCCCGGCCCCACCTGTGTTGTTCACCGCGTCTCCCTGGGGACAGAGAGGGGAGGAGCCGGGGCTGTGTGCGTGAAGCACGGCGACTGGAGGGGCAGGAGCACTGCCTAGGGACCGTGAGGGAATGACCCACTTCCACCTTCTCCATTCCCCCTCACACCCCCTACCCATCTATCCCTTTCTTCCCCCTCCACCCCTCTACTCTCTCTCCACCCCTCTCCTTCCCCCCCCCCTCCACCTGAGAGGGGGAGGGAGATCTACCTGAGATCTACCTGAGCCGAGATTAGATTACTCTAGCGCGGGGGGGGGGGGGGGGGGGGGGCTTGGGCTTAATGCCGGCCCTGACCCCCCCCCCCCCCCCCCCCTCCCCTGACACGGACACGGGGTGATCGCTGGTCCCTTTTTTTTGTTAAACATCTATTTCCTTCGGGTGTTTTTCTCAATTTCCCCCTTATGGGGCTTTCTCACGGGGCGACTTGACGCAAGAGGTAACCAGAGTTGAACATCATGGGAACCTCGTACGATAACCGTATGGCATTCGTTGACCACCGTGGCGCTAACGGCAGGTACTCGTGTAACTTGTTGACTCGGGAGAAAATTCAAGCAAGCTTGAATTTCTCCAAGAGCGACTTGTACACATGTGGTTGAACATTGCAACATTATATGGACGTAGTGGCCAGTGCGATATCCGTAATAACTCTTGCGTTTACCGTGGGAACTCCTGCGAATGCCTAAAGTGTGATAAAGCTTTTAACTCAGCAGTTTGATTGTCAGTGCTTGTTTACCTCATTGTTAAAAATATATATTTTTTACAATCAGATTGATGTCTGCAATTCTTCATTAACACATCACTACAAGATGAATGTCTCTAATGTTATAATCCCCTCATGCTGAAACACAAAATAGTTGAAGGGAGGTGATATAATCACATTTTCATTAATTTTCATTATTGAGTGTTCAGGTCCCTCAATTGCTGAGCTATTTAAACGTTTGAAAGTTTCACCTCTCAGTAGATAATAAAATAAGACAATCATCACGGTCAATGTGAGATAAAGTCTTTATTCCTATTTGACAATATAAAAAAAAACTTCTTGCACATATTGAGAGAAGGTGCATCACACCAAACAACATTTGTCTAAAAAAGGGCTTCGCAAACATGAAAATCAACAAATGAGGCACGCTAGATTTTTTAAAACAGATTCTATTCATTAACCTCCGCAACAAGCCTAAACTCAGGCAATAAAAGGGACAATGCCTAAATGTGCTAAATGGCAGGTTTTGCGGACGACCATCTTATGGGAAGCACTTTTCAGAGGACAACACTTTAAAGTGAAACAAAGAAAAGTAAGCAGGATTACAACGGGACATTCTTATCAGCTTATTTTCTATGCATATCTGCTAACATGCAGTAGTGTTCCTGTGGTCGGTTACCCATCAATAGAGCTGTCCTGCCACGGCACACTCCCCAATTGTGAATTGTAGTAAGCGCAGAGATGGCCTCTTTGCTCTTTCCCACTGTATGTGCCCGAGTTACCTTTGAAACGTTGCAGTGGGACCATTTCTGCCTCGGATGCACCACTTCTCCATGTACCTAGTATTTATAATGTGTGAAAAAGAAGTTACATCATTTGTGCCACGTGATGAATTAACTACACTTCACAGTTCACAATGTTCATTCAAGATTTAACGGGAAAGCTCGGGAGACGGTCAAGTCACTCGCACAAATAACAGAAATGCCGAGTACCCGTGGGAACTCTTTATCTACCTCCCGTTATATCGTGTGATATATTTTTAGACCACGACCACTTCACTCTGGTTACATCTTGCGTCAAGTGCCCCGTGAGAAAGCCCCATTACCATTCCGTCCTTTTTCGATAGCTGCCATGAGCCATTTGATGCCCTACTCCTGGTCTCAGCATCAAACATACTGCCGAACATACCGTGTGTGTGTGTTTGTTTGCTTGGCGGAGTATGAGGGGAGAAGCGCTGGCACCAAGAGGGAGTGAACACGTGGACTAGGTGACATTTCGTGTCGAGACCCTTCTTCAGACTGACAGGGAATGGGAAACGGGAGATATAGGCATATCTTCCATTCATTTGTACTTAGTACCATCTATATCTCCTGTTCCTCTTTCCCCTGACTCAGTTTGAAGGGCCTCGACCTGAAATGTCACATATTCCGCTCTATGATCGTTGTTTTCATATAACCATATAACCATATAACAATTACAGCACGGAAACAGGCCATCTCGACCCTTCTAGTCGTGCCGAACACATAATCTCCCCTAGTCCCATATACCTGCGCTCAGACCATAACCCTCCATTCCCTTCCCATCCATATAACTATCCAATTTATTTTTAAATGATAAAAACGAACCTGCCTCCACCACTTCCACTGGAAGCTCATTCCACACAGCTACCACTCTCTAAGTAAAGAAGTTCCCCCTCATGTTACCCCTAAACTTCAGTCCCTTAATTCTCATGTCATGTCCCCTTATTTGAATCTTCCCTACGCTCAGTGGGAAAAGCTTATCCACGTCAACTCTGTCTATCCCTCTCATCATTTTAAAAACCTCTATCGTCCCCCCTTAACCTTCTGCGCTCCAAAGAATAAAGCCCTAATTTGTTCAACCTTTCTCTGTAACTTAGTTGCTGAAACCCAGGCAACATTATAGTAAATTCTAGTTCATCTGTTTGTCCGCTGGTTCGCTCGTCCTTGAATTAAGTAGCGCAGGATAAAGTTGCAAATTCACGCACAGGATGGAAAGTGGAAACTGAAAACCAGGGAACCCCTGCGTAACCCCCCCCCCCCCCCCCCCCCCCCTGCGTACCCCCCCCCCCCCCCCCCCCCCCCCCCTCACCCCGCATTTAAATCACTGACTCCCTGGGTGAAAAATATTTTTTCTCACCTCAGTCTTAAATGACCTCCCCTTTATTCTAAGACTGTGGTCCCTGGTTCTGGACTCGCCCAACATTGGGAACATATTTCCTGCATCTAGCCTGTCCAGCCCTTTTATAATTTTATACGTAACTTGTAACCTACATCCAGACTACTGTTTGGGGACCTGTGGATAACTGCCATTAGTGCGTTCTTATGTTTATAATTCCCCCATTCTAGCCACAGTGGCTCTGCATCGCCAGTCCCTATGTCACCTCTCGCAAGGGAATTGTAAATAAGCAAGCTGCACAATCTGGAGTTCAAAGTCATATTTAATCTGTAGACATAGTACAGCGTTACAGCAGGTTGTTAGTTGTTAGTTCATCATTACCACTCCCAAGACTGACCAGTGCAGGAAGTGGGTGTTAGTATAAATCATACAGTAGGGCCGGGTTAGTGATGCTATTTCTACAATGATTGGTTCACATGCAATAACCAATCTACATCCTTCCCCGTAAAGAGCGAATATAGTTAAACACACATGCGACTTAGAATTCAAACGTACTCGCAATATCTGTCAGGTGGTCTACTAATATGGCCCAAACACGAATGGCCCAACCCCTCTCACTCTTCACCAGAATAATATTGGGAGAGGGAGGCAGTGAACCCGGAAGTGAGAAAGCAGCAGGGGACACTTGTGATGACCGACAGGGAGAGCATGCGGGAGAGGTAATGTAGTTGTTTGTTACACAGGCCCAGGAGCGGTTGAAGCAGCGTCAGGGCGGTAAGTTTAAAAACAGAGAGCGGGGCTTTGTTCCACAGAGGCCCAGGAGCGGTTGGAGCGGTTGGAGCGGTTGGCGCGGTTGGCACGGTTGGCACGGCAGGAACGGTTGGAGCGGTGGGTGTAGCGTTGCCCACTCTGCAACGTTCCATCACACTTCAAAATAAGTGGTCTAGAGGAAGCCGCTGATTGGTGGAAGCGGACTAGGGGAAGCAGCGGATGGGAGTAACCCCTGATACTACCTTAATTAACATAAGGGGGAGTATGAGTGCCAGGCAGTTTATTGTTCTGGATGTCAGATGTGAGAAGTCATGGAGTCTGATAGCCATCCAGACGTCCACATCTACGCCAGGTGCGTCGAGTTGGGACTCCTAAGGGACCGTATTAGGAACCTGGAGCAGCAGCTCGATGACCTCTGTCTGGCCTGGGAGCGTGAGGAGGCCATAGAAAGGAGTTATAGAGAGATGGTCACTCCAAGACCACGAGAGGCGGATAAGGGGGTCACAGTTAGAAGCGGCAAAGGGCAGAGGCAGGAACTAGAGAGTACATGCAGTATAATGTGGATAAATGTGAGGTTATCCACTTTTGTGGCAAAAACAGGAAAATAGACTATTATCTGAATGGTGGCTGATTAGGAAAAGGGGAGATGCAGTGAGACCTGGGTGTCATGGTTCACCAGTCATTGAAAGTAGGCATGCAGGTGCAGCAGTCAGTGAAGAAAGCGAATGGTATGTTAGCATTCATAGCAAAAGGATTTGAGTATAAGAGCAGGGAGGTTCTGCTGCAGTTGTACATGGTCATGGTGAGACCACACCTGGAGTATTGCGTACAGTTTTGGTCTCCTAATCTGAGGAAAGACATTCTTGCCATGCAGAGAAGCTTCACCAGACTGATTCCTGGGATGGCAGGACTTTCATATGAAGAAAGACTGGATAGACTCGGCTTTAGAAGATTGAGGGGGGGCCTTACAGAAACTTACAAAATTCTTAAGGGGTTGGACAGGCTAGATGCAGGAAGATTGTTCCCGATGTTCGGAAAGTCCAGAACAAGGGTCACAGTTTAAGGATAAGGGGGAATTATTTTACAACCGAGATGAGAAAAACATTTTTCACACAGAGTGATGAATCTGTGGAATTCTCTGCCACAGAAGGTAGTTGAGTCCAGTTCATTGGCGATATTTAAGAGGGAGTTAGATGTGGCCCTTGTGGCTAATGGGATCAGGGGGTATGGAGAGAAGGCAGGTACAGGATAGTGAGTTGGATGATCAACCATGATTATATTGAATGGCGGTGCAGGCTCAAAGGGCCGATTGGCCTACTCCGGCACCTGTTTTCTATGTTTCTATATCCTGAAATGGGAGGGAGAGGAGCCAGAGGTTGTGGTACATATAGGTACCAATGACATAGATAGAACAAGAGAAGAGGTCCTGAAAAGAGAATTTAGGGAGTTATGAAGAGAGTTAAGGAGAAGGACTGCAAAAGTAACAATCCCAGGATTACTGCCTGTGCCACACGACAGTGAGAGTAGGAATGGAGTGAGGTGGAGGAGAAATGCGTGGCTGAGAGACTGGTGCAGAGGGTAGGGATTCAAGTTTCTGAATCATTGGGACCTCTTTTGGGGAAGGTGTGACCTGTTCAAAAAGGACGGGTTGCACTTGAACCCGAGGGGAACCAATATCCTGGAGGGGAGATTTGCAAAGGCAACTGGAGAGACTTTAAACTTGAATGGTTGGGGGGAGGGACTCAAATAGAGAAAGATAGTGGACAGTGTGTGAGGCATGAGGCAGAGAAGGGAAGCACTCGGACCCAAAATGTCGGGGAGAAATAAGGAAAAGAAAATAACCAGAGAATAAGAGGTGGTGGGTTTCTTAAATGTATATATTTGAATGCTAGGAGCATTGTAAGAAAGGTGGACGAGCTTAGAGTCTGGATAGACACCTGGAAATATGATGCTGTGGCAATTAGTGAAACATGGTTGCAGGGTGGTTGTGATTGGAAACTTAATACTCCAGGATTTCGTTGCTTCGGGTGTGATAGAATTGGAGGGGCAAGAGGTGGAGGTGTTGCTTGTCAGAGGAGATATTACAGCAGTGCTTAGGCAGGATAGATTAGAGGGCTCGTCTAGGGAGGCTATTTGGGTGGAACTGAGAGATGGGAATGGTGTAGCAACACATAGGGGTGTATTATAGACCGCCAAATGGGGAGCAAAAATTGGAAGGGCAAATATGTAAGGAGATAGCAGATATTAGTAGTAAGCACAAGATAGTGATTGTGAGTGATTTCAATTTTCCACACATAGACTGGGAAACACATTCTTTAAAACGGCTGGATGGATTGGAGTTTGTAAAATGAGTGCAGGATAGCTTTTTGCAGCAATACATAGAGGTACCTACTAGAGAAGGGGCAGTGCTGCACCTCCTGGTAGGATATGAGACAGGTCAAGTGGCGGAGGTATGTGTTGGGCAACACTTCGGGTCCAGTGATCACAATACCATTAGTTTCAATATAATTATGGAGAAGGTCAGAAATGGACCAAAGGTTGAAATTTTTGATTGGAGAAATGCTTTAAAGGGAGTGAATTGGGACATGTTGTTTTATGGGAAGGATGTAGAATAGAAATGGACATTTAATGGTGAAATTTTAAGAGTACAGAATCTTTATGTTCCTGCTCGGTTGAAAGGAAAGAGTGATAATTGGAAAGAGCCATGGTTTTCAAAGGAAATTGGACAATTGGTTCGGAAAAAGAGAGAGATCTACAATAATTATAGGCAGCATGAAGTAAATGAGGTGCATGCAGAGTATAGAGAATGTAAAAATAATCTTAAGAAAGAAATTAGAAAAGCTAAGAAAGATATGAGGTTGCTTTGGCAAGTAAGGTGAAAGTAAATCCAAAGGGTTTCCACAGCTATATTAATAGCAAAAGGATAAATAGGGATAAAATTTGTCCTATAGAGGTACACAAAAGATTGCTTGAGAAACTCAGCAGGTGCAGCAGCATCTATGGTGCGAAGGAAATAGGCAACGTTTCGTGCAGAAACCCTTCTTCAGTCTGTCAGAGTGGACAGCTATATGCAGAGCCAAAAGAGATGGGTGAAATATTGAACAATTTCTTTTCTTCGGTATTCACCAAGGAGAAGGATATTGAATTATGTGAGGTAAGGGAAACAAGTAGAGTAGCTATGGATACTATGTGGATCAAAGAAGAGGAAGTACTGACACTTTTGAAAAACATAAAAGTGGATAAGTCTCCTGACAGGATATTCCCTAGGACATTGAGGGAAGTTAGTGTAGAAATAGCTGGGGCTATGACAGAAATCTTTCAAATGCCATTAGAAACGTCAATGGTGGATTGGTGTACTGTGCATGTTGTTCCATTGTTTAAAAATGTTTCTAAGAGTAAACCTAGCAATTATTGACCTGTTAGTTTGACGTCAAGGTTCCACATGGAAGGTTGGTTTAGAACGTTCAATTGTTGTGTATAAATAGTGGAGTAGCAAGATGGATTCAACAGTAGCTGAATGGGAGATGCCAGAGTGTAATGGTGGATGGCTGTTTGTCAGGTTGGAGGCATGTGACTAGTGGGGTGCCTCAGGGGTCTGTGTTGGGTCCACTGTTGTTTGTCATATACATCAATGATCTGAATGATGGTGTGGTAAATTGGATTAGTAAGTATGCAGATGATACTGAGATAGGTGGGGTTGTGTCTAATGAAGTAAATTTTAAAACTCTACAGAGAGATTTAGGCCATTTGGAAGAGTGGGCTGAAAGATGGCAGCTAATAAGTGTGAGGTGCTACATCTTGGCAGGACAAATCAAAATGGGACGTGCATGGTAAATGGTAGCGAATTGAGGAATGCAGTTGAACAGAGGGTTCTAGGAATAACTGTGCATAGTTCCCTGAAGGCGGAATCTCATGTAGATAGAGTGGTAAAGAAAGCTTTTGGTGTGCTGGCCTTTATAAATTAGAGCATTGAATATAGAAGCTGGGATGTAATGTTAAAATTGTACAAGGCATTGGTGAGGCCTATTCTGGAGTATGGTGTACAATTTTGATCGCCAAATTATAGGAAAGATGTCATCAAAATAGAGAGAGTACAGAGGAGATTTACTAGAATGTTGCCTGGGTTTCAGCACCTAAGTTACATAGAAAGATTGAACAAGTTAGGTATTTATTCTTTGTAGAGCAGAAGGTTAAGGGGGGACTTGATAGAGGTCTTTAAAATTATGAGAGGGATAGACAGTGTTGAAGTGGATAAGCTTTTCCATTGAGAGCAGGGAAGATGGACATGATTTGAGAATTAAGGGACAAAAGTTTAGGGGTAACATGAGGGGGAACTTCTTTACTCAAAGTGGTAGCTGTGTGGAACGAGCTCCCAGTGGAAGTGGTGGAGGCAGTTTCGATTTTATCATTTAAAAATAAAGTGGATAGGTATATGGACGGGAAGGAATGGAGGGTTATGGTCTGAGTGCAGGCGGATAGGACTAGGTGAGAGTAAGTGCTCTGCACGGACTAGAAGGGCCGAGATGGCCTGTTTATATGCTGTAATTGTTATATGGTTATATGGTTAAATCTGTGGAATTTTCTGCCTCAAAAGGAAGTGGAGGCCAATTCTCTGGATGTTTTCAAGAGAAATTTAGATAGGGCTCTTAAATATAACAGAGTCAATGGTTCTAGCGAGAAGTCAGGAACGTGGAACTTATTGTGGATGATCAGCCATGATCAATATGAATGGCGGTGCTGGCTCGAAGGGCCGAATGGCCTACTCCTGCACCTGTTGTCTATTGACATCGCCTTCAACAATATAGGCACCAGATAGGCAAGATCACATCTCTGACACCACCCTCACCATAACCTATGGTGCCACCAATGTTATACCTGACCCCAATAAAGAAAATAGCAACTAAATCGAGGGGAGAAGCATGTTTAAACGATTTAATCTTCGTGACTTTATATGGAACCTGCTGTGTCTTCCGCTGAAAACATGTCTGCAACAATAAATTAATGTCCGTGCAATATTCCTAGTGTGGATAAATGTATTACGCAATTTCACAATCTGTAAAAATAGTTCATCATTAATGTTTGTTCAATTGACGTGTTTTAATGAGCCTGGGGAATACACTGATTAGATTAACTGGCGTTTCTTCTGGTGTATAAGAACTCCTTTAACCCGTGCGTGTGGGCATCTGGGTGTCAGTTAAACAATGGGTTACCCAGCAATTTACAACATTGTCAGAATCTACTATCCTATACTGGCAGCGGTCGCTGTTCCTGGTAAGCTAATGGATCCATATTATTTCTGTGGCTCAGGCTTTATATGGCTGTTGCAATGTAGTATCGGGTTTTGCTGTCATGTTCCTCAGTCCGTTGCGTCATTTCAGTCGGCGAAACGTTATACTGTTATTTTGGTTTACAGGCGTAATTTATTTTACGATAATGGTTTCATTCTATGATGGGAGTTTGGTGAGATTAATGCATGTTTTTATTACAAATGCCGCCAAATAATATCAATAATTAAGCTTGGTTCTAAGTCCGCACCAACACCACCTCCCGTAAATAGCTGTCTAACCTCCCGGCGTTCAAATGTGTGGTTGGCAGCTGCGGCATGCACAGACATACAAGTCTGCTCTGGGTCGCCATTACGGTTTCTGACCTCCGGCACTCCCAACACAACTGCGCCCATAAAACAGTCAAAGGTTCACTAAAGGAACACGGAGAAGCCACGGAATCTCTTGGTTAAGCGAAATCAACGGCCACGTTTATTTTTTTATGGGGTACTTCTCTGCAGTAAACCCCGTAAAATTCTTCCAAAACTGATGACAGCGCTAGTGGTATTGGTGTTGGCTTATTGTCAGTATATCAAGGCATTAAGAACGTTTTGACAACTGTCCAGCCAAACCATGTCACTGGGTCATAGGGCTCGACGCACGGAGCCGCTCAATCCATCTGGATGCCTACCTGTTAAAAACCGCCAACATGTTGAATTTTTGCGCTGAAAAAAATTGTGGAAGTCGGGGTAAGTGTGAGAGACATGTACCCAACTTCAGAATTCCAAAAGTGAAGCGAAATGTAGGTAAATAGAAGCGAGAGCTGAAGGGACAACGTCAGCTAAAGTGCTTGGCAAACATTGGCTGTGCAGATATCGGAATTGAAAATATTGGGAATTATCGCGTTTGCTCACTGCATTTCATCAACAGCAAGGCATTATTTGTGCTTTTTCTTGATTCCTTTGGTATCTAAAAAGTCTCAGGTGATAAATCTGGCTGTAATTTTTTCTTCAGATGCGTTTTCATTTTGTATGTAAAAACCCACTTGAGAACCATGGGCGATTTAAAAAAATTACAGCCAGATTTATCACTTCTGAAACTTTTTAGATGCCAAAGGAATCAAGAAAAAATACAAATAATGCCTTAGTTGATGAAATGCAGTGAGCAAACGGCCAATGTTCGCCAAGCACTCCGGCTGCTGTTGTCCCTTCATCTCTCACTTCTATCTACCGTCATTTCTCCTCACTTTTGGAATTCTGAAGTAGGCTAAATGTCTCACAAGCTTATCCCGATTTCCATAATTATTTACAGCAAAAAAATTGACATTTTCGGCGTGTTTTAATGGGCCCGCTACGCTGGAAACAATGGTAAGTGCCTACCTGCAGTTCATCGCGTGTCCTCCACTTGCCGTAACGTAGCAACAGTACGGGTCATGGGCCGTGACCCGACTGCCGTGAAACCTCCCTATACAGCAGTACATCGGGTAGTTCAAACGATAAAATAAATAGGCTGTAGAATATAATGATACAGCTAAAGAGAAAGTATAGATGCGTCCGGGTCGAAAATACTTCGAATTTATTATTAGCATTCAAGATATCCGTTCAACAGAATTATAATAACGGGAAATAAGCTCTTCTTGAATCCTACGACAAGCGAGTTCAAGATGTTGTATCATTTGTCAGACCGGAGAGAGGAAATGAGAGAATGACAGGGGAGTGAGCGGATCCTATTATGTTAGGCGTTAGCTGTTTTTACTCAGGGCGGCCTGAGTCGATAGAGCAGGCTAATTCATCTGGAGCACTGGGCTAATTCATCTGGAGTACTGGGCTGTCACAACTCTCAGCGGTTTCATGCGGACTTCCGTTGCCACACGAAATAGTGATCTATCCACATATGATGCTTTCTGTCGTGCAGCTTCAGGAATTGATAGACGTAATTGGGGCATTATTTAACCACTGTCGCTACATAAGCCTACGTCCTTTCAGTTTAAGTAGAAAACAGTAATGGCGTTATTTCTCTTGCCTGCTCGAGCACAATAAATGTAAATTGCCTGGGTGAAGAAAAATATTAATGACATTTTACTACGCGTTAGAACTGCAGTCGTTAGCTACTTATATTACACTGATTAAAAACTACATATTATGAATGTTTAACTTGGTAATTGCCACTTCGTGTTTGGGCAGCACTCGTGACCTATTTTCTTGATGCCTTCCTGGTAGTTGTGAAAACCAAACAGACCTATTAATAATTACATGTTTCAAATGAAAGTCTGATCTGTCTCTGTCATTTGTCCGTGTTTCTCCAGGTGTCCATGTTCATTCGAGATGCTGCCCCCCCCCCCCCCCCATTAATTCCTTGACCTGTTCAAAGTGAGATTCAGATGGCGCCCACTTCATTAATTTCGACGTTCATCCTATGCTTCTTTTCTTGTGTTCCACTTTATGCAATCAAACCAGATTATGATTTATCACGTTGGCTTTCATGGCCAGACATTATTTACAATCCTTTAGAGTTTTCGTGACATTGTTATCGTTTTTTAATTGCTTCACCAGGCAACGTCCGCAGACTCCGAATAGAAAGATTGTTCTTACCCGTAGGATTCTCAATATAAAATTATTTTAATGAGCAGTAAGTTTATTTTTGTTGCTGCAAACCAAATATACTAAAGGCTGAATGTTACATTGTTTAATGGGGTACAATACGTAAGTAACACGAGAGACGATTACTTGTCATGTCCACTGCGACTAAAGTAGCAGCTGTGTTTTTAAAATAACACTCAATCTAACATTTGCTTTCTGCCTGTCAATTTCCATAGTGTCATTTACGTGGCTCGCTTGTCCCCGATTGAAGTAGCGTTAGAACTAATTCGGGCATTATAATGAGAATAGCATATAACATAACATAATGGCTCGAGTTATATCAAATTCGTGGTGTGGAAACAAACGTTATAACTGAGCTATCTGCGATTATTAAATAATATATTTTCATAATGCACCCAACCAAGACAAATTGTTTTTAATGTATAATATAATGTCAATGAAACAGAAATTAGAACGGCCTCTGTACTGCATGCGCCTTTTCTTCTCAAATCTCCACCACCATGAAGACAAAATCGATGTCCTCGAGTGGAGGGCAGATTCAAAGTCTTCACTTGGTAACTGAACTGCCCGAGTACGCACGCACAAATTAACACAACGATCTTCAGCTTTCCTTCCGGTTAGAAAGATGGATGTGGATCTCAAAATCCTCTCTAAAGCCCTTGCGCTCAGTCTTCAATGAGTGATGCCCTCTATTATCTCGTTAGATCAAACAGGGTTCATACCAGGCTGACAGTCTTCCCACAATACTACGCGTCTCCTCAACATCATCCATTCACCGAGTAGTGAGACCTCGGAGATAGTGGTCTCCCTCGACGCCGAAAAAGCTTTCGACAGGGTCGAGTGGAGGTACCTATATGAGGCGATGGGCAGATTTGGCCTCGGTAACAGTTTTATTCTTTGGGTCAGTCTATTATACTCGTCCCGGTGGCCTCAGTACAAACAAACGGCACACTGTCGCCCCACTTCCCCCTTTGGAGAGGTACCAGGCAGGGTTGCCTGTTATCACCACTCCTGTTTGCTGTCCCGATAGAACCCTTGGCTGTCTGGTTATGCTCAGAGAAGGGCGTTAAAGGTATTACACGGTTCGACACAACTCATAAAGTCTCATTGTATGCGGATGACCTGCTCCTGTACATCTCGAACCCAGTCAGCTCTCTCCCTGTGATTACGAATATTTTAGAACAGTTTGGTGCATATTCTGGTTATAAACTTAACTACCAAAAGAGTGAGCTATTACCGATTAACTCATTGGCTAAGCAGCTCCCTCGCTCTTTAACCTCATTCAAATGGGCAGAGGACGGGTTTCGTTACCTCGGCGTTTTTATCACAACACCCTTATCTGATATGTTCCGCACAAACTTTCTGCCTCTGGTTGAGAAAACCGAAAGAGATTTTGACCACTGGTCAGTTTTACCGCTATCCCTCGTGGGCCAGATAAATCTGGTCAAGATGGTCGTCCTACCCAAATTCCTGTACCTTTTCCAGCACGTCCCTATACTTATCACTAAATCTTTTTTTGATAAATTAGAAAGGACAATATCAAAATTTTTATGGGGTTGCAAACCGGCTAGAATCCGAAAGTCGATACTGCAGTCTCCTAAGAGTGACGGCGGTTTGGCACTTCCTGACTAGGCGATACTATTGGGCAGCTAACTTGCAAAAACTCCTGTATTGGATGAATGATGATTGCGATCACCTACCGACCTGGGTACATATGGAAAAGGCGAGTTCACATCTCCCGTTGTGGTCTGTCCTATGCTCCTAACTCCCCCTTCCTATAACATCTGTGGGTGCAGGCCCAATTGCGTCTGTCTCGCTCAAGATATGGAGTCAACTCAGGAAAAACTTCGGTTTACAAGGCCCTTCCATCTTGACCCCACTGCTTAAAAATCACATCTTTAAACCTTCAAGTACAGACCACGCATTCAAAACCTGGCATAGCAACAGTATCAGTAGTATCAACAATCTATACAAGGATGGCATCTTTTCGTCCTATGCAGAGCTTTCGTCCAACTATAGTCTCCCAAACCCCCACCTTTTTCTTTTTTTCCAGATTAGGGATTTTGTGAAAAAGACATTCCCCCATTTCCCAAATCGCCCCCCTGAAACCCTGACCGATACCATCTTAGCTCTAGATCCCAACCGGAAGAAATGCATCTCTGTTTTGTATAACTTGTTAGGGTTTGTTATATTGAAACCTCATACCTCATTAAAAGCTGCGTGGGAGGGTGAGCTGAATACGAAACTAACAGACCAGCAATGGGACTCTGCCTTGGATTTGATCCATTCTTCCTCCATATGTGCCCATCATGGCCTAATCCAATGCAAAGTCCTTCACAAAGTCCACTACACAAATGCAAGATTATCTAGAATTTACCCCGCTGTTAGGGACACCTGCAACAGATGTAATCAATCCCCTGCCAACCATAGCCGTATGTTTTGGTCTCGCCCTAAGCTAGCAGCCTTTTGGAGGAGTGCTTTCGACTTGATTAGCAGAGCCTACGGCCAGACTATTCCTCCAAACCCACTGTCAGCCATTTTTAGTACTCCTCCCAACACCAACCTCTCTGTTGCAGTGAAACGGGTCCTAGCTTTTACAACCTTGTTAGCCCGGAGACTGATCTTGCTTAACTGGAGGCTCACCTGTCCCCCGACACACACCCGCTGGATTAAGGAGGTGCTTTACAATTTAAAGCTTGAAAAACTTAGGTTCTCTCTCAAAGGCTCTACCAAGACATTCCTAGATACATGGAACCCTTTCTTGGAACTTGTTAACTCAACTTGTCCCCGGACTCGGAAGAGGACTGAGTGCTCTCCACCATTGTGCTGCTCTACTGCAGCTGCTCTCCCCTTAACCCCTTCCCCACCCCCCACACTTATTTACTTAATTACTTACTTATTTATTGTCATTAGTGACCCTTTTTTTTAATATATATATTTTATTTTTTTTTGTACTTTTTGTTTCGTTTATCTTACCATATTTGTGTGGATGTGTACGTATGTGAGTGTTGTTCGTCCCCGTTTTCCGACCTGATTGGGGTGGGTTGAAGGTGGGTAAGGGTAAGGGCTTTGAGGGTCGCTTACATACTGTTGCACAATTATGCCTTGACTGTCACTGTCTGTTATCATTGTATGTATGCAAATTGCTGTGAAATTCAAATAAGAAGATTTAAATCAGAAAGACGGACGTGGAACTGGCACGAATTAAGTCGTGTTATCAATGTGGACGCGTTGAGAAGTAACGCCATATTTTGTCTTTTTTTTCAGTTAATTTAATTGCGATCGTGGTATTGTCCCGCGGAAAATGCGGTCTCTCCAAATGCATTACTCGCTACCTTGTGGCCATGGCAGCATCCGATATGATGGTGGTGATCATTGCTGTTATATTGGAGCAGGTTAATTTTATTTATTTGTTTGCTAAATTCATGCTCATCACTCCGATATGTACTGTGACACTTGTCCTACGGGTCGCAACTATGGATTGTTCCGTTTGGTTCACGGTCGCTTTCACTTTCGATCGCTACATCGCCATCTGCTGTCAGAAGTTGCGGGACAAATATTGCATCGAGAGAACAGCGACTTTGGTGATTGGAACGGTGACCGCGGTGAGCTTTGCCAAAGCTGTGCCATGGTATTTTGTAGTAGATCCACGACGCTGTATTGCCAAACCTGAATACTTTACTTCACCTTTTTGGCGAGCTTACGAGTTAGCTGACGGTATCATAACTCCATTAATACCAATCGGTTTAATTCTGTTGTTTAATACTTTTACCGTCAGACACATTATAATGGCAAATAAAATCCGCCGGGCAATCCGGAGCAGCGGCGACATCCGGAAGGATCAAGAGGTGGAGAATCGGAGAAAGTCAATGATTTTGTTGTTTGCTATTTCAGCGAATTTTATTATACTATGGATACCGAACGTCGTACATTCTATGAACTGGCAAGTGGATAATTATACCTATACAGACAGATACTTCAGCACCCCGATATATATACTGCAACAGTCTGGATTTATACTGCAGTTGCTCAGCACCTGCACAAACACGTGTATCTATGGACTGACGCAGAGAAAATTCAGAGATGAGCTAAGGAATGGTGTCAAATATCTAGTTACATTCAATGGGCGGATGTGTACGTAAAATGCCCACCCGATTTTCTATTTATTGATCTTTAAATCTACTGATATGGTGTGCTATTTGATTTGTGATTTGCTGCGCGAGAGGCTGTTGGTTACACGTCCTGTTCCCTAATTGAATAGATTAAATATGCGAAAGATATTGCGCAGATTTCGCAACAGTAATATCGTTTGTTAAGTTTTCAGACTACAGGTTTGTTGATCATGGCTTAAGAAATGGGGAATACAAGTACAGTTTTTTTTAAAGTAGACTCAAAGTGCAGGAGATCAACGGGTCAGGCAGAATGTCTGGGGAGCATGGAGAGGTGTTGTTTGGGTGGTGACCCTTCTTCAGGCTGATGTAGGGTGAAAGAAAGCTGACAGAGAGCAGGGGCGGGGCATATCATGGCATGTACATGGCTGAGTCAGGTGACGATGGATTTTTGATAAGCAGGTGATTTCACAATCGCCAAAATTGGATGCAAAAGGGCTGAACGGCTGTAAATTGTGACGCTAGAGGAATGAAGAAGGGTGAAATGTTCGAATGGAATATCGGTTTTACCCGTTCCAATGACTTTGCGTAGTTTACAAACCAATTGTATGAAGATTGACCTGCATTGCTAGGTAACTACATCACCCTCGTCTTTCCATTCCCCCTATATAGCACACATCTTCTTCGCACCTCCCCCTGGACTTCGAATCCATTTCCCCCTCCCCTTCGCCTTCCACGCGCAGGCCTCCCTCTAGCTTCACAATTCGCAACTCTTAAATCCCTTTTTCACACACCTTTGAAATGTTCATCTTCCGCCTTCGTCCAAACGTCTGCCTATTTGAAATCCGTGCTCACATGTTTTAATGTATGTTTAATTCTGGTTCCGGCCATACAGTGTAGAAACAGGCCCTTCGACCCACGGAATCCACCCAGACGTTATCCCACCAGCGATATTATCCCACGTTTGCACCCTATACACAAAGCGCGATCTATGGAACATCTTTGGAACGCAGGAGGAAATCGTAGTACACGGAGAAAGCGTACGTGGTCACAGGGTGAATGTGCAAACAAGCAGAGACAGCATACGTAGTGAGGATCGAACCCGGGTCTCTGGCTATATAATGGCGCTATGGCGATGTGACCTGGATCGCCCTAATGCATTATGAACACCTCAGCTTTCGCAGCACATGACCCCTAGCTATCAATATTTCGGAGATACTTGTGCTCATAAAGATACTTCCTAAATATGATGAGCGTCACTGATTCCAGTACTCATTGGGCAGTGCATTCTGATCTAAATCATGCCCTGGCGAAAAAGATCTGCTCAGATCCCCTTAGTGAGAATCGAGGTTCTCTCGTTCACCTCGGCTATGCTTCGGGTTTTATTGTTTTATTTCCTCGAGTGGATTCCCTCTTATTCTGCGCCTCAACAAGCAGACAACATCTTCTCATGCAATTTGTTTTCATTTGAAATTGCTAATCACAGTTTTCGACCACAAAATTCGTTAAAGGCATTTTGCTCATTTTAATTTCCTGAAAAGAATTGTTTTCGAAGTACAACACCTAAATGACATCGGTTTAAAGACGTGGTCGATTGATATACGTGCTTGCAGTTCAGAGCATTTTCGTTCCATCACAAGAGTCAATGTCCTCAATGAGTAGAGATAGCAGTCCGCTAGCTCACGGAACAACCGTTCAGAAGCCTGATAAACAGAGATGGGGTGTTCATGAGTCTGATGGGGCGTAATACATCGCTGTTTGTTTTGAGAACAGCTCTGCCCAAAACGGCACGAAAATTGAAAGAGTTATAGATGTATTCCAATTCGTCATGTGGACCATAATAGTAAGATTAAACGAGAACTTACCAGTTTGAAGTTTGATCTTTATTTTATGAGGAGGAACGTTGAGGGAATACGTGAAAGAAGCCCGCTACGACGCATGCGTGTCATCCTTCAAAGCAGCGGTGTGAGGTCACAGATACACTATAATGACCTAAAATAATAAGATTATTAAAGAGATACCAGTTTAAGATATGACCATTCGAGGGTGGGAGCGGAGGGCACGTATTCCCTCAACGTTCCTCCTCATAAAATAAAGATCAAACTTCAAACTGGTAAGTTCTCGTTTAATCTTACTATTTTACTTCGGAGTCACGTGAGTGACTACGTGAAAGATTTCAAAGCTCTGTGACCTCATGCCGTGGAAACGAGTCCATGCTTCACAACTGCCTTGGTAGTTAGGGAGAAATTGTTAATTATATTCAAAACCATTCATACCAATTATTTAATGGAAATGATAAATAATATCTAATTAATTCAAATTATAACCCTGTATTCTTCAGGGATAAATTATCATACAGAACTTCAAAAGTTCCCCGAAAACGTTCCCATACTGCTAACTGGTTTGTTATAACATTTCTGAAACGTTTTCTCTGACAACCATCCTGCGATCCTGAGGATTTGGTCCATGGATACATGAAGGCGTTTTGCTGCGGATGTAGCTGCAGCCCTGGTGGAGTGATATTTAAATATGTTATTGTCCACTCCCGCCTATCTTAACCCGTATTTCAGCCACCACGAAATGGTCTGAGTTACACTCTACGGTACAGTTTCTTATAGCTGATTAAAACGCCATTTCCTTGCCTCTGATAGCCTTTGTACTTTCACTGTATAACAAAACGTGTTTCACTATACAGAGGCGTTTGTCCTCCGGGTAGGCCATCAATTCTATGACCTGCTCCGCTGATCCTGGCCTATTTTGTTTAATAATACGGTCCTGGATCACAAACCCCAAACTTCCTGCCGCCATCGTGAGCCATCCAGTCTTACTTTTTGCAATAACTGGACCTTATGCGCTGTGACTAGCGCCATCAGCATTACCATTTCTTCGTTAGTTTATCCAGATTTAATGCTGTAGCCGGCGACCAATTCCTTAGCAAGGTCAAGACCACACTTACATCCCAGATATAGTAGTATCTTATATTTGGTGGCTTGGTGTTAACATTGCCTCTTAAGATTTTTACTACCAGAGGATGTGATCCCACAGATTGTCTTACTGTTCCTTGCCACCAATAACTTGACAATGCACTTCTGGCACTATTCACAGTGCTGTAACTCAGTCGTCCATAGTGCAGGCTGGTAAAAACTCTAGCACCGCCGGAACATCCTTATTTCTGTGGTCCAGAAGGTTATTATGGCAGTAATTAGTCCATTTTTAATATGACCTAAATACTGTATTTGTGTAGACCTTCTTTGTGCTGCTGTGATCATGTCCACAGTTCTTTTGATAGCCCCATGTCCCGTAGCGGTCTTTTAGAGTGTACAACCTACTAAATCAATATTTTCTATGACATGGATAGCTATCCTGAGTTACTGGATGCACCAGTAACCTAGGACTATGTCTTACAGTTATACATAGTTCCAGCACCATGTCCTGTACCCCGGAAAACCATAGTTGGGTAAGCCAATCAGGTACAAAGACATCCCAGATGCCGATTCCTGTTGAATTCCCTCCCCCCCCCCCCCCAGTGCATTGATAAAGTAGGGAAGGAGGAAATACATTAGTATCCCTGGTAAAATGAAACCAAATATTCCTTTGGACACACCATTGCCAAATTGAATTTGCCAATTCATCACAAGATGTTGATATATTTCCACCCATATGACTTATATATGCCAGCACCGAGGTATTATCTATCTACCATCTATCATGCTGCAGTTTCATTCCTGAGTAATAAGATTTTAGACCATGAAATGCACTTAACATTTCTAAGTACTTATACCCTTAGTGTTAGCGTAGGTTAACAGTAGGTTAGCTTCTTGTATATTCCATCTCCCCCATAGCTCGAGATGGTATCAGTTGTACCTTAACCAATTGCACTGGCATCTGTTTGTAATAGCACAGACAGGTTTTGAATAACTATTGGGTTGGAGCAATACTTAACATTGTGTTCCCAACATTGTAATTCTTTTATAGCTTCTATTGTTAGCTCCATTGGCCAAAATAAATGGCCTCTATAATTTTGAGCCCATTGAACTCTGTGGCTTTCCCTATTAGTAAAGTCATTAACATATTAAATGTGTTAATGGTGTCAATTTTGACTTAAGTGGATGGACAATGAATCCCAGCTGTTCAAACAATTGTTTAGTGGCAATCACTGCCTAACATGCCAATTCATAAGTTATTCCCACAATAAGTATATCATCCAACTATGCCATTACTCTATGATTTTGGTGTTTCAGCAATTCCAAAGCTGGTTTAAAAAATTTTCTCCTGTTGGATATTGAATAGTAAGCATCTTAAAGATTAATACTTGCCATAAAGTAGCCTGCTGAAACTAACTCTTTAGCAATGCTAAAAATATCCATTTTTAAAATGAATATATTGCACAACATTGTGAAGCGTTGATAACCCATAATAATACGGCAACCCCCATCTTTCTTATTTGTAATAAAGATGTTTGAGACAAAATCCTGTTGTTCAGGTTTGGTTTATTCCATTACCCTTTTAGTAAGCATATATATCTGCCCGGTTTATGTTGTACTGGAGGGTTTTGTTTGTGTAGAAACTCTATCAGATATCCCTTAATACTGGTAAGGATATATCTGTCCATAGATATATTACACCATGCTTCCACATGAAGTTGCAATGTCCCTCCAACTTCCATGCTCCCTATTAATGCTGGAGCCCCAGATTCACCTACCTCCATGGTTATCGGTGGTAACCAAGTTATTTTCTTGGTTTCATTCGTGGTTGTGGAGGGCCTAAAGGTTAAGGTTAGGGTAGATGCTGACGTAGAGGCTTTTGCATCTTCCACAGTGGTCGTCCCGGGCCAAACCCTAAACAGGACGCTGCTGCTGGGTACCTTTGCCCAATTCTTTGTAGTATAATTACAAAAACTACTTCTCTTAGGATGCACATAAGGTTAATGTCTTCCCCAGATATCCTTTGGATGCTCTAATCAGCCCCAAAATCGAGCCTCCTCATCCAATTCTTTAACCTGTTTGGACAGGTCTCCCCCAAATAACAGGGTCTATAGCCGTTTGCTTACATAGTATAGCGAACTTAGGGTCTAGAGCTGGCTGAATGGCCCTCTTCCTAATATATTTAGTTCAAACTGCACATTGCAAAAAAATAGTGCAATAGCATCCTTGTGGTCACTAATTATGTCCACCTTTTCTAACATGCGGGCCAAAGTTGTTATGCCCGCCATGAGACCTTTCAGAGTATTTTGGATTTTAATATCCCGACTCCTAACGGCCTTCCCAACATGTCTGCAAGTGCACCTGTAACACTGGCTACATTAAGAGCACCACAATATTTTGGGGTATAAATGCCTTGCCAACACTTCAGCAAAAGTATTAGCTTGAAGTTGATGGGTGGACATATATTCAATACTCACAGCCATCCTTCTCGAGATCATTCTCAGTGTGTTCCTGCTGGCAGTACTGGCTCATCATGTTTAGCAGGTTGTTTTATCCCACCCTTCGATAGGGGAAGGTGGCTCCATCACCTGCTCAGATTTTACCCCGTCAGACCTTCCATACCCTCCTCAGAGGCGTCTGATATTTCATGCAGCCCTTATGGGAAACTGCTGTGGGACTTAGATTTTTTGCCCACTGTGGCTATCCTCCAATCCCGGAGCCTGCCACTTGTGGAGAAATTTACTCCAGCCACCGCTCCAGCCGACTTACATGCTCTCGGGCACTAGTCGTCGCGGGTGCTTTAATATATCGGACCGCTCCTGCCGACCTTGGTGCTCTCGGGCACTAGTCGCACGCAGTATATCCCGCAGCCGGTCCCCATGCCTACGGGCACTGGTCGCTCCCCATGGTCCCGGTACTCACGGGCACCTCTACCCATTTAGGGTGAAGTTTGGCACTTGCTCCCTTATGGGAGATGCTGGTGCCGACATTCATTGCTGCCTGCTGCTGGTCATTAAACAGCAGCGATTCTGTGTAGCAGCACTTCAGTTCTATACTGACATCAGTAGCTGGCTGCCTGCTGTTCAGCAACACAGCAGCAACGTCTGTGGCTCTGCCCTGACGTCCTTAGCTGGCTGCCTGCTGCTCTTCAGAATACGGCAGCAACGTCTGTGGCTCTGCCCTGACGTCCTTAGCTGGCTCCCTGCTGCTCTTCAGAATACGGCAGCAAACGGCTGTAAAGAAACAAAAGGTAAGGGAAATTTGTTCTTACCTGTACTGGTTCTCAGCCTGCCGTTTGGTAGGAATGTCCTTCCTCCCGCAGCCCCAAGGACCCCGTAGCGTAGGTCCTTGGGCTGCTGTCCCAGATGTCGGCTGACGGCTACGGAGTAGTCCTGCTCTCTTCCGGGTCCTGCAGCCGCTTCAATCGGCTCCGGAGCCGCTAGCGACTGCATCCAACATAGACTCGCCTGAGTCTGGACACCCCCGGGACGTGTTGCTTCGCTTCCCGCCCGGCAGCAGTCAATCTTGCCGGTGCGGGGAGCGACGTCGGGCACAGCTGTTCCTCTCCAGAGGATTTGCGTGCCGTCGGCTGCTGCTGGCTGCCCGCTGTCTCCGCGGTTCTCCCCTCCAGCTTCCCGCAGCTTCTTGCAGTCCTACCTGCAAGGTAAGTGGGAAAAATGTTGCAGTCTCTTACCTGCTTCTTTCCACTTACCTCTAGGGAGACGTCGTCTCCCACGTCTGACTCGTTCAATGCGTGTATGCGATATGACACGCATGCGTCGTAGCGGGCTTCTTTCACGTAGTCACTCACGTGACTCCGAAGTAAAATCCCACCATTGACCAGTTAAACCTCGGACAAGCAGCCAACATAATTGAAGACGTGTCCCACCGCGGTCACCCCTTCGTTCTAATCCCTTCCGGCACGAGGAATAGAAGCATTAAATCGCACACCACGTGACCAACTATTATTAGGCCCCCTCTATTATTAGGCTTCTGAACGGATGTTCCATAAG
Source organism: Leucoraja erinaceus (assembly GCF_028641065.1). Lineage (NCBI taxonomy): Eukaryota > Metazoa > Chordata > Chondrichthyes > Rajiformes > Rajidae > Leucoraja > Leucoraja erinaceus. The sequence continues at coordinate 27,869 of NC_073402.1, read as the reverse complement.
CTAGGACACTGTCTGATTTATCTCTACCCATTGAGCACATTGCTCGGAACAACATTCCTCATCTTCCCCATTGTTCAACCTATTGCAGTTTTGTTTGACGCTTATATTTTTGCGTGGTATTATCTGACCTAATTGGATAGTAAAATAAAGATGATCACCGTACCACAGGTGATAATAATAAACCTGAACCTAAAGCTACATAGAATTGCAGAGATAGAAATTATGAAATGTTTTTAAAAAGACGAAGAAAATACACAGAATGACCTACTTTAGTGAACTTCGGAGGAAGAGTTGTCCAACTGAAAGACATTGGAGTGTTTTTCGGGTTACTGTTAAGAATTACATTTGTTTTGGAAATTACTTGTCAATTAAATCCTTGGTAGATTATAACCTCAGTCGTTGAAATACTTTGTTCATTCTAACTTTGACATTGTAAATTCTGTGAACTATAATTTCTGAAAAAAATATTCCTGTTGATTAGACGTACTATATTGTCAATATACCTGTGTATGAAACTATTAATTAGCAGGAAGTGCCTCACCCTTGATAGTCCAGTGGCTGCCCTGCCTGCAGCTGCCCGTCCTTTCACTCTTTTATTTTTATTTTTAGCATGTTAAAAGTGTTTTGTTTGGAGGTCTAGTCTTTTTATTTGGGGGAGGGGGGAAATGTATTTCTCAGTCCATACCTGGTCGGAGAGGCGGCTTTCCCCCGCGCCGCATCTTTCATCCACCCCTGTCCTCGCGGCGTAACATCGGGGCTGGAGCGGCGTTTCCTGTCGGGACCGGCCAGGGCTTCGGCTTTGGCGGCGGCACAGCTCTGGAGCGCCATCACGGAGCGGGCGATGCCTTGCCCGGGTCGCCGTGCTGGAGCTCCGGAATGCTGATTCCGCCGATTGAAACATCGCAACGCTGCGGGTCTGTAGAGCGTCCAGCTGTGGGCGGCGGTACTAACTTTAACACTGCGGAGCCTGGGATCTCTCGCCGAGATCGCCAGTGTTGGAGCTCCGACCAGCGCTCCCGACACCGGAGCACCATCGTCTGACGAGAGGGACTGAAACATTGGGCTGCCGTAGCGGCGACTGTGGAGGCTTCAGTAGGCCCTACTATGGGTGAACAAGTGCCTGTGACTTTGAGCTTTCCCCCACAGTGGGAACCATTGTAGGGGGATGTTTTTATGTTTAATGTTAAATTCTTCTTTAATGTTGTGTTGTATTCTTATTAATGTGCTGCAATTGCAACTTGAATTTCACGACACCAATTGGTGTATGTGACAATAAATGAACCTTTGAATCTTTTAACCTTTGAGAGGGAGACAACCGTTCAAGATAGTGATTGTTGGCAGGAAAACCCATTCAGCAAAGAGATTAGGCCTGCGATAAATTATTCTTTGAATTATAGGTTACCACCGTATAATATGAACATAATGAGAGTAGTTGTAATTGCGTATAACACATGGATCTTGACGTCTTAACCTAGGGACTCGAAGGAAGTCACTGAGTATCATCACAGATGGTGTGATATATATGAAGTGAAAATGATCTATTCGTATTTTTCCCACACATGACATGTTCCATAAATGTCAAGGCACAACACCAGTGCTATAAATCCATTGGCATATTGGATCAAGTAGCTACATAAGTAAATGCTGGTAGATGTTATGTTGTGGTTGGGAATTTTGAGAATTATAAGGAAGTTAAGTACGCTAGAGTTTGGTTAACCCCTGAACCCACCTACTGGGGAGCATGTCCATTCGAGTAGGCGGCGCGACTCTCGTCAGCAGCGGCCTCTGCAGCCCGTCCGCGTTTTTGTTATTTTTTGTCTATGTTTCTATGTAGTTTTTGTTATTTTTTGTTGGGGTGTGTGTGTGGGGGGGTGGGGGTGGGGGGGGGGTGGGGGGGGGGGGGAGGGAGGGGGTAACTTTTTAATCTCTCCCTGCACGGGAGATCCGACCTTTTCTGTCAGGTCTCCGTTGTCGTTGGGGCTGCAACGAGGAGCGGCCTCCAACAGGAGAAGACCGGGGACTCTGGTGCCGACGACTCACCTCACCGTCGCGGAGCTGGCCGAGTCCAGAGCGGGTGGAGCGGTGGTGGAGCGCTGCTGCTGCTGCTGCGGCCCGACCTCCGGAGATTCGGAGGCTGCAACTGTGGGTCTGGCGGACGGCGGCACCGGGAGCCCGCGGGTCCCTGGAGGGAGACCGCTTTTCAGGGCTCTCGCAACGGCAACTTCTCCCGCCCGAGTTGCGGGGTTGAAGAGCTCCTGGAGCGGGGCCTTACAGCACCGCCCCGTGCGGCTTGGAATGGCCGCGGGACTCTGCGAGCGCACGCCGGGGGCTCTAACATCAAGACCCGGTGTGCGACCTTGCATCACCTGGCGTGGCTTTAATGGCTGCGGGACAATCGCCATCGCCAGCCGGGGGCTTTGACTTTGACTCTGACATCGGGGGAATGGGGAGAGTGCAGTGGAGAGATAAGTTTTTTGGCCTTCCATCACAGCGACGTGATGGATGTTTATGTAAATTATGTTGTGTCTTGAGTCTATTTGTTTGTAATGTATGGCTGTAGAAACGGCATTTCGTTTGGACCTCAAGGGGTCCAAATGACAATTAAATTGAATCTTGAATCTTGAATGGTGGGAAAATGGCCAAGATAGAATGCAGTTAAAATCACTAAAGCTGAAGCATTCTGCTGAGAAGCAGACTTTCTTATCAGCAGTGGGGAGGTTAACCTTTCACAGTTCTGTCTAGTTTCTTAATTGTTACCAACTTGCATTACATTTGCTCTTTGTCATTGTGACAAAGGCAGGTTTCCCCAAAAGTTAATAAATTACCTTTTTTTATGAGGGGATGCCATTTGGCGAGTATAATCTGAACATTCATGTTAGATATATGGAAAGACAATTTCTAAACAATAAGAAGCCCAAGATTACAGTAAACTTTGGAGAAACACAAAGATTAAAGTTACAGAAACACTGATTAATGGTAGTTCATTTCAACTCCACGTTACCATTGTGTCATGAGGGTATAAAAATCTGACAGTTACTGTATGATTTTGAAGCAGCTTGAGGTTGCTCACACTGTTTACCAATGTACATCGCTAAGGCCTTTATTAACCTGACTTGTTCAATGGACTCACCACTAATCTATGAGCTGTTTTATTTTGTCTCTGTGCCTTTGAGAGTGAATGTCAGAGATAGGGTTGGGGTATAGTATAATATTCCCTCCTACAAATGTGTAAATGGAATAGTGGAAATATGTGATTTACATGATGGTCCTCATATTCAGCATTATGAATATTTTATTCCACGTCAGAAATTGAAATGATGAAACATTGAACAAGTAGGATCTACACATCTATTTGGACGTCTAATGGCGATAATGTAGATTAACACACACACTTTTGAACAAATAACTGCTGGACTCAGTCCATCCCATTTGTACAAGACACAAAGTATTTAACAATAATCTGTGCTTGAAGACAAACGTATGGAAAAAGATTTTAGATCGAATTCTAGTCCTTCAGCAGGTAAGAAATAAACAACAGACTGCTCGCTCCCCGCATCTCATTGGAAACGAACATTAAGATTCTATACTCTTAAAATGTCATCTTTAAATGTCCTCCATTTCTCTACTACATTCTTCCCATAAAACAAAATATCCCAATTCACTCCTTTTAAATCCTTTCGCATCACCTCAAAGTTAGCCTTTCTCTAATCAACAATCGCAATCCTTGGTCCAGTTCTGACCTCCTCCATAATTATATTAAAACTAATGGTATTGTGATCACTGGACCTGAAGTGCTCCCCAACGCATACCTCCGCCACCTGACCTGTCTCATTTCCTAACAAGAGGCTCAGCACTGCCCCTTCTCTAGTAGGTACCTCTATGTATTGCTGCAAAAAACTACCCTGCACACATTTAACAAACTCCAAACCATCCAAACCTTTTACGGAATGTGTTTCCCAGTCTACGACAAACTTAAAGCACAAGGCATTGGGGGTTCAGTATTGATGTGGATAGAGAACTGGCTGGCAAACAGGAAGCAAAGAGTAGGAGTAAACGGGTCCTTTTCACAATGGCAGGCAGTGACTAGTGGGGTACCGCAAGGCTCAGTGCTGGGACCCCAACTATTTACAATATATATTAATGATCTGGATGAGGGAATTGAAGGCAATATCTCCAAGTTTGCAGATGACACTAAGCTGGGGGGCAGTGTTAGCTGTGAGGAGGATGCTAGGAGACTGCAAGGTGACTTGGATAGGCTGGGTGAGTGGGCAAATGTTTGGCAGATGCAGTATAATGTGGATAAATGTGAGGTTATCCATTTTGGTGGCAAAAACGGGAAAGCAGACTATTATCTAATAGGGGGAGATGCAGCGAGACCTGGGTGTCATGGTACACCAGTCATTGAAGGTAGGCATGCAGGTGCAGCAGGCAGTAAAGAAAGCGAATGGTATGTTAGCTTTCATTGCAAAAGGATTTGAGTATAGTTGTACAGGGTCTTGGTGAGACCACACCTGGAGTATTGCGTACAGTTTTGGTCTCCAAATCTGAGGAAGTACATTATTGCCATAGAGGGAGTGCAGAGACGGTTCACCAGACTGATTCCTGGGATGTCAGGACTGTCTTATGAAGAAAGACTGGATAGACTTGGTTTATACTCTCTAGAATTTAGGAGATTGAGAGGGGATCTTATAGAAACTTACAAAATTCTTAAGGGGTTGGACAGGCTAGATGCAGGAAGATTGTTCCCGATGTTAGGGAAGTCCAGGACAAGGGGTCACAGCTTAAGGATAAGGGGGAAATCCTTTAAAAACCGAGATGAGAAGAACGTTTTTCACACAGAGAGTGGTGAATCTCTGGAACTCTCTGCCACAAAGGGTAGTTGAGGCCAGTTCATTGGCTATATTTAAGAGGGAGTAAGATGTGGCCCTTGTGGCTAAGGGGATCAGGGGGTATGGAGAGAAGGCAGGTACGGGATACTGAGTTGGATGATCAGCCATGATCATATTGAATGGCGGTGCAGGCTCAAAGGGCCGAATGGCCTACTCCTGCACCTAATTTCTATGTTTCTATGTGTGGAAAATTCAAATCTCCCACAATCACTACCTTGTGCTTACTACTGATATCTGCTATCTCCTTATATATTTGCTCTTCCAATTCTCGCTCCCCATTTGGCGGTCTATAATACACTCCTATAAGTGTTGCTACACCTTTCCCATTTTTCAGTTCCACCCAAATAGCCTCTCTAGACGAGCCCTCTAATCTAACCTGCCAAAGCACTGCTGTAATATCTTCTCTGACATGCAATGCAACAGCTCCACCTCTTGCCCCTCCAATTCTATCACACCTAAAGCAACGAAATCCTGGAATATTTTGTTTCCAATCAAAGCCCTCCTGCAACCATGTTTCACTGATCGCCACAACATCATACTTCCAGGTGTCAATCCAGGCTCTAAGCTCATCCAGCTAGGAAGCGGCCGTTCCAGGTGGCCCAGCCGCTGAGTGGACTCTCCCGACGCTGGGTCAACACCACCCGGTGAGAACGGCCAGGAACATCGGGCCTCCGTAGAGGCAATTGCGGTGGCCTCAATAGTCCTGACTTTGGGTGAACTTGAGGTTGGGGACTGGACATTGTGCCTTCCCCCACAGTGGTATCCATTGTGAAGGGATGATTTTTTTGTTTGTAAGGTAATCCTGTTGGTCTTTGGTCAAGATAGCTGCCGTGAAGGGAGAGTGGACGCTGGCGCGCTTTAGCTGCCGCTGCTCTCTCTTCACATTGTGTTTTTGATTTTATGTTTTTGGACTGAATTCTGTTTTTAGTTTGTGTCTCTGTGATGTCTTTATTATTTATTTTACTCTGATTATATGTTTATATTCCTGTTAATCTATGTAAGGTGTCCTTGAGGTGTCTGAAAGGCGCCCAATAAATACAATTTATTATTATTATTATTATTAACCACCTTTCTTACAATGCTTCTAGCATTAAAATATACACATTTAAGAAACCCACCACGTCGTATTCTCTGTTTATTATCTTTTTCTTCTTTCTCCCCTACATGTTGTGTCTGAGTGCTTCGCTTCTCTGCCTCCTGCCTCACACACTGTCTACTAGCTTTCTCTATTTGAGTACCTCGCCCGAACCGTTCTAGTTTAAAGTCTCCCCAGTAGCCTTTGCAAATCTCCCCGCTAGGATTTGGTTCCCCTCGGGTTCAAGTGCAACCCGTCCTTTCTGTACAGGTCAAACCTTCCCCAAAAGGAGTCCCAATGATCCAGAAACTTGAATCCCGGCCCTCTGCACCAGTCCCTCAGCCACGCATTTATCCTCCACCTCACTCCATTCCTACTCTCACTGTCGCGTGGCACAGGCAGTAATCCTGAGATTGTTACTTTTGCGGTCCTTCTCCTTAACTCTCTACCTAACTCCCTAAATTCTCCTTTCAGGACCTCTTCTCTTTTTCTACCTATGTCATTGGTACCTATATGTACCACGATCTCTGGCTCCTCTCCCTCCCATTTCAGGATATCTTGGACATGTTCAGACACATCCCTGACCCTGGCATCAGGGAGGCAAACTACCATCCGGGTCTCCTGAATGCGTTCAAAGAATCGCCTATCTGACCCCCTAACTATAGAGTCCCCTATTACTAATGTCCTCCTCTTCTTTTCCCTACCCTTCTGAGCAACAGTGCCTTTGTGCCGGAGGCCCGGCCACTGTCGCTACCCCCAGGTAGGCTGTCTCCCCCAACAGTATTCAAACAGGAGTACTTATTGCCAAGGTATACAGCCACTGGGGTACAGCCTCTGCCCCTTGCCCCTCCTAACCTTGACCCACTTGTCTGCCTCCCGTGGTCTTGGAGTGACCACCTCTCTATAACTCCTCTCTATGACCTCCTCACTCTCCCTGACCAGACAGAGGTCATCGAGCTGCTGCTCCAGCTTCCTAATACGGTCTCTTGGGGAGAGCGGAGCTGTGGGATATAGAGGAGACCCTGGTGAGAGCCTCATCTATAATCGAAGAGGGGAACCCCTGTTCCCTAATGAATGAGGACATCTCCGATGCCCTGGTCTGGAACACCTCATACTGAATGCAGATGCGGCGTAGACGGAGGAATTGGGAGTGGGGGAAGAGTGGGTAGAAGGGAGAATATGAAAACAAAGAACTGTAGATGCTGGACATAAAATTAGCGATGTTACAATATTTACCTTCAGCCTTTGAGGTGGGGGCGGGCGGGCGGGATTAAAATGCCGTTTTGTACTGCCTGTGGGAGGCCGACTTCCTCGGGATGGAGCTGCTGATGAAAAATTTATCAGACTTCCTTTCGCACTATGTTTTAAAAAATTCGCTGGACAATTTAATATTTGGATTGAAATAAAAAGCGACGGCTCGCAAGAACGGGACAAAACAAAGGGTAAGTCGTCTATTTTACATATAATCTTGCTTCTTGGGATGGCTTTAATCTAATTTTACGTTGCGGAAATGTTATTTGGGCCCCATATGAACCGGCAGTGTTTTTCCTTCCGATATGGAGTTCAAATTCACCGTAAATGCAACTTTCCAATCGATCACTTTCCAGAAGCAAGATGATTAAAATGCCCTTTTTTTGGGACAATCATGTCATAAGCCATCCAAATTGTTTATATTTTGTGTTATTCTCTCTCCATGATCATTATGTTTAAGCATTCACAACAGTTTGTCACATGTATTGTGCAAAAAACAATAATTTTGATGCTATTTTGAGAGGATGTTTCTGGATTAATTTATGGGATTTAAACATTAAATTCCTTGACATGAATTAAATTTAAAAATCATGTTATATTGTGAATTCCTGTGTGAATGGGATTAGTTTGTTATTTGGATTCTTAGGCTATTTAAAAAAATTATCCTTTTCTTAAGAAATGGAATCTACAGTACGTTCTTAATGGGAAAGTAATGGGCAGAAAGGCTTGTCATGCGTGGTTTGAAGATTAAAAACTTGTAGTTTACAATGCCAAAATTAAAAAGTTGAGGAAAAACAAGGTGTACAGAGTTGCTTATTGGTTACAATCTGAGGAGTATGATGATGCTACTGATTATGATATGCCAATGTACCAGCTGGCAACTGATCTTCTCCATAAAGTCTTGGTCTATTGCTAGAAATTGTAATTGATTTACCTATCAGTTATGGACTTACAACATATAATACAATAATATTAAAGTTCTGATCTTGAGAATATCACATTTGTTGAATTTTCAAGGCAGTCTGGGTGTTTATTACTATTTCCGTCGCAACGGTCAATTTTTTAATTAGCTACAGTTAGGTATTTAACTAATTATATGCTTTAATTTCAGGTCATCCAAGTAAGACGTTTTATATTTGTTTCAGAATGCTTCAATCTATAATAAATGAAAATTTCATTCAGTTCTCTTAAGTATTAAGAATGTTATGGGCTTTTCACTGTCCTCGATCACAGCTTTTGTGTTAAGTCAATGGAAAAGCAATAGGGTATAAGATGCTAATTTTCGAGTATGAAAATGGCCATAACTTTTTTAATACTGAAGGTATGAAAATGAATTAAGTGTCAAATTAAACTTCTTTTTGTGTTTTATGTGATGCGATAAATTGCAGACTTGATTTTTAAAATATCAAAATTTGGTAACATTGCTACATAAAATACTCAGCAGGTCAGACAGCATCTCTGGATAGAAGGAATGGGAAACGTTTCCGGTCGAGACCCTTCTTCAGACTGCTCCACTGCAGATGCTGGTCCACACAAAATATCTGAGTGGGACAGTATCTCTGGAGAACATGGATAGGCAATGTTTTGGGTCGGAAATAATGTTAATTGTATCCCTTCGTTATCACCTGTTCCCCAGCCAACAATGGGACATTATGGGCTCCACCTTGGTCATCTATTGCTGGCCCTGATGTGTTCTATACTGGTCCCTATGTTCAAGAGAGTTAAATTTAGCACTTAGGACTAATGGATTCAAGGGGTATGGGGAGAAAGCAGGAGAAGGGCACTGATTCTGGATGATCAGCCATGATCATATTAAATGGCGGTGCTGGCTCAAAGGGCCGAATGGCCTACTGCTGCACCTATTTTCTATGTTTCTATTCTGTTCTTACCTCCAGTTCCCTCCCCTCTAATTTCTGTCTGAAGGAGAGTCCCGACCTGAAACGTCACCCACATTAGAGCTGCTTACCCAGGTTCGATCCACACTATGAGTACTGCCAGTACTGAGTTTCGTGGGATTTCTCCAGGCGTTACGGTTTCCTCCCACACATCAAAGATGCTAGGGTTTTAATTGGCTTCGGTAAAAATTATAAATTACCCTGAATTGGTAAAGCTTCATCAGTCTTCAGACAAATGCAGCCAATATGGTCTAGTGGCGGGATATCCAAGATGCTAAAGGTCAAACTCTTCCAGTCCGCAGTCCTCCCTACAGCACTCTGTGCCAGTGAGACGTGGAAAATCAATGTGGAGATGAAAAATAAATTGGATGCATCCCAACAAGAGAGAGAGAGAGAGAGAGAGAGAGAGAGAGAGAGAGAGAGAGAGAGAGAGAGGAGAGAGAGAGAGAGAGAGGGAGAGAGAGAGAGAGGAGGAGAGAGAGAGAGAGAGGGAGGGAGAGAGAGAGAGATGAGAGAGAGAGAGAGAGAGAGAGAGAGAGAGAGAGAGAGAGAGAGAGAGAGAGAGAGAGAGAGAGAGAGAGAGAGAGAGAGAGAGAGAGAGAGAGAGAGAGAGAGAGAGAGAGAGAGAGAGAGAGAGAGAGAGGTGAGTGGTCATTTGGCTTAATTTTATGTGTCATAAATTATGGAATTTGCCTTTAAATGTTGTCTGCCTGTAATTATGTGGATGGGATATATTATGTAGTCGGAGGTGTGTTTGCTGCTGGGATTCTTGGAAGAAGCTTGTAGTTGTTTATTTAGTTCGGAGGAAGCATGGTGGGACGGTACAGCTTTCGACCAATGGTCAGAGCTTTCCAACACCAAAGACATTTTCTAATGTTTCAGAGCCACATGCTGGAGTTTGACTAAGGTTAATATGTACTTATCAAGAAGAAGTTTGGATGAATATCTTACTGTTTTACTTCGACAATAAAGAAACTATTAATCAAGAAACTCTGTTGATGATTTATCTTTCTATGGCTTTGAATGTCTCGTGGAGAGCTCCCATTCGTAAAATGACGCTATCTCCTCACCCCCTGTCTTCTACTAGTGGCTAGAGAGAGCAATTCCTTGAACAATATAATAATCTGCCACTATATCGAGTCGAAAGCTACCTTACAGACAGGAGGTGGTAGAAGAGGAACTGAAGATTGGGCTGGATCTCTGGAGAGAGATTAGGCCTGAAAATTAGTACCACAAGAGGAACTGAAGACTAGACTAGCCAGGCTTCAAGATTTATTGTGACATCTAAGGGAGGAAGACTTTATCATGGAATCATGGAGTAGTAGTAGTAGTGGTAGGCCCTCTTCGGTCATAACTGATGCATCCAGGTCGGAAGCAAGCCTGGGCGATGTCATATGGAGTACAGGCTGTTGCCCATGGAGCACGACTCCCCTCCACACCACTGTTTGCACCAAAGGAACAGCAGGTCAGTTACAGTTTGGCACCAGCGCCATCGCAGGAGCTGACAGAGCGAGGTTATAGAAAACGACAAACTGCCTTGGAGGCTCCGAATTTTCTTGAGGTTTACTCCTGGAGCCTTTTCCATGACTGGATATGGCCACATGGCAGTGGAGGTTTTAAATCAGAGTTTCCCCTCTCCTAGATGGACCGCCTTCCCAGGCTGACGAGTCCCATCTGCCCGAGACTCGTGAGTAGAACAACTGATAAAGCCAAATTAAGTTAAAAATATAAGAAGATATTAAATTGGTTCCTGGGCTAGCTTACAGCTTATATTTAGTCTCATATTAGGCTTGCCTCAGGTTGCGGTGTGTGAGATAATGAATACTATAACATTTGTCTCCCAAATGACGAGAGAGGAAGCAGAAAAATAGCTAGATCTCTTTGATGTATTTGAGAGGTAAAATGTCTTACACCAAGTGTCCGATGTTTATGAGGGAGGAGTTGACGAGAGAGGAGAAGCTAGATTGATCTAAGGGCTATTAACAAATACCTTTGATGTATTTGAGAGGTAAAATGCCAATGTTTTTAATATATCTTGTACCATGTGCCAAAATGCCTTTGAAGTGATGCATTCTGTAGAAACCTTTATTTTCCTGTACTCTGACCATGTCTAATGTCTGTGGAATGTGCTAAGGTGACAAAAAAACACACTCTGTAATACGATGTAATTCTGTTGTTCAGAGAAGTGGACTGAGGACAGTGAAGTATCTATGTCTTGACTAGAATTCTTCCTCCCTTCCATCAGCCGATAATAAGTAAAGTTTTGAACTGGTCTACCAAATGTTTGTGTTGTTTGTTTATTAAGAAGCGAACATGTTAAGTTGTTATAAAAGTGACTTTTTTTCACAACTATTGTACTGTGCTGAATTCAGAAGCTGGAACGTTAAATTCGAACGGCTTCTGAACAGTCTGGAGAGGTTTTGCTGAAGTTTGGACAGAACCAAGAAGCTTGTTCGCTAGCCAGCCTGGATTGATCCAGGTGCTTGTCCTTGAGTTGTTTTGAAGTCAAGATAATACACATTCTTTCCAACTGAAGCCACTCCTATACTTCGAAACATTTTGGATGTTGCCTGAAAGTCCAGTTTGTCATAGTTTCTTATCTGATGTCTTTAGAACAAGTGCAGGTTTCGCGACCCTCTCCTGGGATCTTTGGCCGAATGACTCGTGTCACAGCGAACCCGCTCCACCCTGCCCATGGCCAACCAACTCCTAGAACCACAAGTTCGTGCACCGTCAGTGATCCAATCCCAGCACCAACGCCGCCGCGAGATAGAAAGAATATATTAGGATAAAATCTGCTCTCCGCTTCAACCGCTCAACCAGGGACAGGTTGTCTGCTTACGGTCACTCCGAGGTTACGACTGCCTCCGAGTCATTCTGGGGTCAACAGCAGAGCCATGCTCATACCTGGTTAATATTGACAACAGCGCCTATCAGCAAACCTGCCAACAGCTCCTCCCAGTTAATGAACCGACACGTCCTTACCCGGACCAGCCTGCCGGTCTTCCCCCACGCTCCGCGAACGCCACTCCAGCGATTCCTCTGTTGGTGCCATCACCATCCCTGCCTTCCCTGGTGCCCCCATCTCCACCTCGGTCTTCTCCTCCATGTTCACCCCATAAGGAACTTGCACCCTCAGAGAAGGATGAGGTGCACGAGTGGTACTACCGTACACGTGCAGGTCGTGTCTGCAAGCCAAACCCACTGATTGGAACATTCACCGGGTATACTTGAATAGTGCATGACCTGTCTCATTTTATGTGTTCACATATGCACAAGCTTGTACACGTAACATAATAAATGCTCACTCCTTATACTGGATTTTTACAATATGCTCCACTAAGCACTCTATATATGCTTTGCTTCTTTAAGAGGAAGGTTGGAGATTAACCCTTATTAATCCATGCCATTTATAATCTCCAATACTCCAAATCTCCAAAATGTGAATGCCACCCTTTACATGTTATTACTGTACTACACAGCTTTACACTAGCAAGGTCAGTTTGCTCTCGCTTTCCCTCTCACAAGCCACGCTGAGCTGAATGAGAATGGCTGGCAGTTTAAATGTTCCTGCTTACTTATGGAATAAAGACTGATCTTTTGCCATGTGTGTTGGTGTGGATTAATCAAAAACAGGATTCAAGATGCAGCTCCAAAGCATCTGATGCAATGAACACTTATTTCAGGAAAGGAACTGCTCAAGAGGAAACAACAGCTAAATTAAATCTGCAGGAGGAGGATATCCGGACTCGTGACTCAGAGCTAGCACATAGCCAAAAGATGGCCAAAACTTCATCTCAGCATCTGGGTGCTAGACTAAAGCAAACTACTTATGGGGCATCTATAGGGGCTTGGGACAAACCAACAGCTCAGTACGCTTTTCCAAGGCCTGATACACAGGCTCGATCAAGCCAGTATAATTATCAGAGAGTTCAAGAAGGAACTGCAGATGCTGGAAGATCGAAGGTACACAAAATTGCTGCAGAAACTCAGCGGGTGCAGCAGCATCTATGGAGTGAAGGAAATAGGCGATGTTTCGGGCCGAAACCCTTCGTCAAGCTGATGGGGGGTGGGGGGGGCGAGAAGGAAGGAAAAAGGGAGGAGGAGGAGCCCGTGGGCGGGGGGATGGGAGGAGACAGCTCGAGGGTTAAGGAAGGGGAGGAGACTGCAAGGGCTAGCAAAATTAGGAGAATTCAATGTTCATGCCATCAGGACGCAAGCTAACCAGGCGGAATATGAGGTGCTGTTCCTCCAATTTCCAGTGTTGCTCACTCTGGCAATGGAGGAGACCCAGGACAGAGAGGTCGGATTGGGAATGGGAGGGGCAGTTGAAGTGCTGAGCCACCGGGAGTTCGGGTAGATTATTGCGGACTGAGCGGAGGTGTTCGGCGAAACGATCGCCCAACCTCCGCTTGGTCTCCCCGATGTAGATCAGCTGACATCTAGAGCAGTGGATGCAGTAGATGAGGTTGGAGGAGATACAGGTGAACCTTTGTCGCACCAGGAACGACTGCTTGGGTCCTTGAATGGAGTCGAGGGGGGAGGTGAAGGGACAGGTGTTGCATTTCTTGCGGTTGCAATGGAAAGTGCCCGGGGAGGGGGTGGTATGGGAGGGAAGGGAAGAATTGACAAGGGAGTTGCGGAGGGAGCGGTCTTTGCGGAAGGCAGACATAGGGGGAGATGGGAAGATGTGGCGAGTGGTGGGGTCACGTTGGAGGTGGAGGAAATGGTGGAGGATTATATGTTGTATTTGCCGGCTGGTGGGGTGAAAGGTGAGGACCAGGGGGACTCTGCCCTTGTTGCGAGTGCGAGGATGGGGAGAGAGAGCAGTGTTGTGGGGTATGGATGAGACCCTGGTGCGAGCCTCATCTATGGTGGCGGAGAGGAATCCCCGTTCTCTGAAGAACGAGGACATTTCCGATGCCCTGGTATGGAACGTCTCATCCTGGGAACAGATGCGGCGTAGGCGGAGGAATTGGGAGTAGGGGATGGAGTCTTTACAGGGGGAAGGGTGGGAAGACGTGTAGTCCAGATAGCCATGTGAGTCAGTTGGTTTGTAGTGTATGTCGGTCAGACGTCTGTCCCCTGCAATGTAGATGGTGATGTCAAGGAATGGTAGGGAAGTGTCGGAAATGGTCCAGGTGTATTGGAGTGCCGGATGGAAGTTGGTGGTGAAGTGGATGAAGTCAGTCAGTTGTGTGTAGGTGCAGGAGGTGGCTCCAAAGCAGTCGTCAATGTAACAGAGGTAGAGGTCGGGGATGGGGGCCTGGTTGAGGTAGAGGTCGGGGATGGGGCCATTAACTATGATAAATATTTACGCGCCTAATTTTGATAACCCACAATTTTTTAGGAAAATAATAGATTTAATCGCAGAGCATAATTTTCAAAATATAATAATGGGGGGAGATTTCAACTGTGTTATCGACCCATACTTAGATAAATCAATAAAGCTAGGGAAGCGTCTTGTTAAAACTAAGACCTGTGAATTTTTAAATACGTATATAAAAAATAATAACATAGCTGATGTTTGGAGAATAGCAAATCCAAGTGGTAGGGAATACTAATTTTATTCATCAGTTCACAAAACTTATTCGCGAATTGACTATTTCTTATTGGACACAAAATTGATCCCATATACGAATAAATCATCATATCATAATAGTATTATTTCTGATCACTCACCATTGACTTTTATACTTAAAATGGAGGGAAGGCCGAGTATAAAACCTTTTTGGAGGTTCAATGCACACATATTAAATAACCCGCAGGGTTATGAGTATATAAAAGAACAAACAAAACTTTTTTCGAAATAAATGACAAGCCGGGTATTTTTGCACCGCTATTATGGGAAACCTTCAAGGCATATATTCGCGGTGTCATAATCTCTTACCAAAGTTTTAAAAATAAGGAAAATAAAAGAGAACTTCAGTGGATAGAACAGAAAATAAAATGACTAGAACTGGACAATGCAACTGACCCAACCATAAATAAACATAATAAGATAACTTTATTGAAATATAAAGTCAATAGAATACTATCGGCTAGAGTAATAAGATTATTCCAAATTACAAAACAAGCACACTTCGAATTTGGGGATAAGCCACATAAACTACTTGCGAGGCAACTGAAGCAACGAGAAAAGGAAAAAACTATTACTAAAATTAAATTGGATAAGGGTGAGTTTCTAACATTGCCTAAGGGTATTAATAAGAGGTTTGCCCAATTTTATCATAATTTATATACATCTAAAATAAAGACAGATGTAAGTAAAATTACAATTTTTTTTAGATAATTGCAAGCTCCCAAAATTGGATAGTTTAGAACAAGAGCAATTAGGAGCACGGATTACTAGTGAAGAAATAAAACAAATAATAAACTCACTGAAAAATGGGAAGACCCCAGGACCAGACGGTTTTAGTAATTAATTTTATAAAAGATTTCAGGAGGTCAATTGTACCAAGATTATTCAATTTATACATGCAGGCTTATACTGAAAATAAACTACCAGAAACCCTAGCAGAAGCAACAATAACGCTTATACCAAAAAAAGATAAAGATTTAGATAATCCGGGTTCTTATAGAGCTATTTCACTTCTAAATACGGATCAGAAAATTTTAGCAAAGATTCTAGCTAGAAGGCTAAATAATTATATTAACAATTGAATAAATACGGATCAAACGGGATTTATACCCAAAAGACAATCATTTA
Source organism: Leucoraja erinaceus (assembly GCF_028641065.1). Classification (NCBI taxonomy): domain Eukaryota; kingdom Metazoa; phylum Chordata; class Chondrichthyes; order Rajiformes; family Rajidae; genus Leucoraja; species Leucoraja erinaceus. The sequence goes on along the minus strand of NC_073402.1, from coordinate 12,050 downwards.
ATAATTTGAGAAGGCTTTTCAATATAATGTACTCTCATAATGAGGACAATGAAGATATTTCAGTTGTCACGCTGGATGCAGAGAAGGCATTTGATCAAGTAGAATGGCAGTATTTATACAAGGTACTCCAAAAATTTAATACGGGAGAGAATTTTATTAGATGGATTAAACTACTTTACGATAGACCTACGGCAAGAATATTAACTAACAATACGCTATCTCCAAAATTTTACTTATCAAGGGGTAATAGGCAAGGGTGTGCCTTATCACCATTGCTATTTGCCCTTATGATAGAACCGCTGGCCGAAAGGATTAGAAATCACCCGAATATTCACGGATATAACACCATATAAAGAATAAAATTTCATTATATGCTGATGATATCCTTTTATATATTACTAATACACAAACGAGTATACCCACCTTATTAACACTAATTGAGGAATTCGGCTCTTTTTTCAGGATATAGAATAAATTGGAATAAAAGCGAAATTATGTCTTTAAAACCACAGGATTCGAGACACTTATTAAAATTCCCCTTCAAAATTGCAACAGAAAAATTCAAGTATCTGGGTATTCAAATTACGAGAAGACACAAATCATTATTTCGTGCCAATTTTATACCACTATTAAATAAACTGAATGATACGATTACATTTTGGAAAACGCTTCCGCTCTCATTGATAGGTAGAATTAACGCTATAAAAATGACTTTCTTACCACAATTAATATATTTGTTTCAAGCGATCCCAATATATATTCCAAAATATTTTTTCAAAAAACTAGATTACACTATCACTAATTTTATATGGAACTACAGGACACATAGAATTCAACGAAAGCATTTGTGCAAATCTAAAGAAGTTGGGGGTTTATCATTACCTAACTTTATGTATTACTACTGGGCAGTGCATATTAAGAACATAATGTACTGGCTGGATAGTTCCACTCAGCAGTTGGAGTGGATAAGAATGGAGAAAGAGGAGTGCTATCCGCACGATATAGGAACGATCCTGCTCTCACCGATAAAATTGAATAGTATAATATATAAGAAGAACCCAATTATTCACAATATAATAAGAATTTGGAAACAAATAAAAATATCCTTGAAATTAAATAATTTATCAGTACTAACCCCACTATTGAACAACCCCGCATTCAAACCTTCTCTCATCGACAACACATATCAACAATTGGATAGACTGGGGATTAGGAAAGTAGGGGATATGTATGAAGTGGGCAAACTGTTATCATTTCAACAATTAAAATTAAAATTTAAATTGAAGGATCATCAATATTTTAAATATATACAGGTATGTGACTTTATGAAGAAATATACACATAGATTTCAAACTATATTTTTAGACCCTTTAGAAGAAGCAATGAATATTAATGCTGATTCACAAAAATTAATATCATGCTTTTATAATAATATATTAACTAGAGAATCACCCTCAACAGAAGCACTAAGGGAAGATTGGGAACATGAGCTAATGATAAAGATCTCGAAGGATAGATGGGAAAAGTATTTGCAGAATGCACATAACTGTTCTATTAATGCAAGACATAATTTAATTCAATTCAAATTATTACATAGACTATATTATTCAAAAACGAGGTTGAATATATTTTATCCAAACGTCTCTCCCAGATGCGATAAATGTTTGTTTCAAAACGCTAATATAACACATTCATTTGTAGGATGTACAAAGTTGAATAAATTTTGGAGTGATATATTTGATATATTTACAAAGCTTTTCAAGTCAAGAATAGAACCCAAAACGGAATGGATTATATTTGGAATAATAGGAGAAGATACCAATTTAAATAAAGGCCAAAATGTTTTTTTTAATTATGGGTTAATAATTGGAAAGAAATTGATACTTAAATTTTGGAAAAATACAACCATACCAACTGTTAAAATGTGGATTGGGAATATGATGGACATAGCATGCCTTGAAGAAATGAGACTCCGACTAATAGATAAATATGACCAATTATTAAGGAGTTGGTCTCCTTTCATCGACTTTTTGGAAGCATGTGATGCAGCGATACCATAAAGATTGCTGATTTCAGTTCATGACGCGGATAGATCTACATCTCTGAATACAGATTTGATAAATTCTCTTTTAAGGAGCCTTCTCTTCTATTTCTACTTTCCACTTTTTCTTTTTATTTTTTATATACACACTTCACGTTTTTCTACTACTCTACCATCTATTTTTTCCACTTTTTCCTCTTTCTATTGTTTTCTTTTTCTTGTCTTGCTTACTTCCTTCTCATAACATAAAACTAGAGGTTGTACATAGAATGGATTACGGTATTACATAGTTGGCACCTAAAATTAGGTTCCACTGGACTGTTTTGTACTGTATTAACTTCTAATAAAATAAACAAAAAAAAACAACAACAAAAAAAAGAATATAAAGGACAGTAAAAGCATCTTAAGATATGTTAAGGGAAAAAGAGTAGCAAAGTCAAATGTGTGTCCCTTGAATGCAGACACGGGTGAAATTATTATGGGCAACAAGGAAATGGCAGAAGAGTTGAATAGGTACTACGGATCTGTCTTCAATAAGGAAGACACAAACAATCTCTCAGATCTACTGGAGGACAGAGGATCTAAGGGGGTCGAGGAACTGAATTAAATTTTCATTAGATGAGAAATAGTATCGGGTAGGCTAATGGGGCTGAAGGATGATAAATCCGCTGGACCTGACGGTCTGCTTCCCAGGGTCCTCTGGGAGGAGACTCTAGAAATAGTGGATGCATTGGTGATCATTTTCCAATGTTCAATAGTTTCAGGATCAGTTCCTGTGGATTGGAGGATAGCTAATGTTATCCCACTTTTCAAGAAAGGAGCAAGAGAGGAAACGGGGCATTACAGCCCAGTTAGTCTGACTTCCGTGGTGGGAAATATGCTGGTGTCGATTATTGTCAAAAATCAACAGCTCGGAGCGAAAAATATTAAATTGAATCTAAAACGATTAAAAGAAGAGAGAGAAAACAAAACGCAAAAAGATAAAGAGATGCAGACCATCAGGCCCTGGGGATTTATCAGCCTTCAGTGCCATCAGTCTACCCAACACCATTTCCTGCCTAATGTGGATTTCCTTCAGTTCCTCCATCACCCCAGATCCTATGGCCACTGGTACATCAGGAAGATTGTTTATGTCCTAATTAGTGAAGACGGATCCAAAGTACCTGCTCAACTCATCTGCCATTTCCTTGTTCCCCAGAATAAATTCACCTGTTTCAGTCCTCAAGGCTCCTACTTCGGTTTTAACTATTTGTTTCCTCTTCACATTCCTAAAGAAGCGTTTACAATCCTCCCTTATATTGGCGAGCTCACCTTCCTACATCATCTTTTCTCCACATATTCTCTTTCTAATTATATTCTGTTACTCTTAAAACATTACCCAAATCCTCTGGCTTCCCGCTGATATTTGCTATGTTGTACTTATTCGCGTTTGTTTTTATACTGTCCCAGACTTCCCTTGTCATCCACGGTCGCCCCTTGGAATCTTTCTTCTTCTTTCAAATGAACTGACTCTGCACCTTCTGTTTTATTCCCAGAAATACGTCCCATTTCTGTTCCACTCTCATCCCTGCTAGTGTATCTTTCCAGTCAACTTTAGCCAGCTCCTCCTTCCTCATGGATCCAGCGGTGAATGTCAGGAGCCGGCGCCTGGAGCGGAAAGACTGCGGCCGCCTCTGGGATGGAAGCGCTCATTGCGGGTATTTTTTAATGAGCCGAATCACTGAGGTGAGCGGATATTTCATCGCGCTCCTCACCTGCTCCCTGAACTTGGACTGGGTCACCGCGTAAATAAATGTGTTGGTGCAGCAGCTGAGGTTACTCAGCAAAAACCCGACGTTGTTAAAGATCCATTGAGAATCATTCCGATCATTTCCAATTCCTGTGAACTGATAATAAACGAAGTTTACAACCGCCGTCAGCCACAGGAGGGTGAAGCTGCCGGAGATGGTGAAGAGTAAAACCACAGACCTCCTCCTACTCTCCAGCACCGGGTCACTGCGGTTCTCCCCCTTGCTCTCACCCCTCAGCCCCTTACGGACCCGACTGGCCACCAAAATGTGGCGGACTGTCAGAGCGTTGAGCAGCAAGATTACAGCGAAAGGGAGAAGCGGAGTTAAAACCGTGTCTAACCATCCCAGTGCCACCCACCCGGGGTCAGTGTAATAGCTGTCCAGCGCGACACAGTGCCACGGGACATTGTCGATGATGGTCCCGGGTTTCCGTGTGAAGTAGTGGGGAACGTTTTTCACACAGAGTAGAACGCCGGCTGTTGCCAGAACCGCAGCCGCAGTTTTCCCGCTGCAATATTTAGTTTTCAGCTTCTGGTAACAAATGGCGACAAAGCGATCAAAGGTGAAAGTGACGGTGAACCAGACAGAACAGTCTGTAGCTGCGGATATCAGTACAAGGTTAACACTGCACACAGGGGTGATGGACAGGAAACTCCAATAAAAGTAATGTTGTCGGATCCAATACAAAATGACCGTGGTGATCAGGACCAGTAGATCGGCCGCTGCCATGGCCACCAGGTAGCGAGTGGTGCAGGTGGAGAGGCCGCACTTTCCCCGGGACAGGATCACAATCGCCACTACATTCGCTGCGGAAAGAGAAGATACAAGATACAAGATACAAGATACATTTAATTGTCATTTGGACCCCTTGAGGTCCAAACGAAATGCCGTTTCCGCAGCCATACATTACAAACAAATAGACCCAAGACACAACATAATTTACATAAACATCCATCACATCGCTGTGATGGAAGGCCAAAAAAACTTATCTCTCCACTGCACTCCCCCCCCCCCCAATGTCAGAGTCAAAGTCATAGCCCCCGGCTGGCGATGGCGATTGTCCCGCGGCCATTAAAGCCACGCCGGGTGGTGCGAGGTCGCACACCGGGTCTTGGTGTTAGAGCCCCCGGCGTGCGCTCGCAGAGTCCCGCGGCCATTCCAAGATGATGTCAAGCCCCGCTCCAGGAGCTCTTCGACCCCGCAACTCGGGCGGGGGAAGTCGCCGTTGCGAGAGCCCTGAAAAGCGGTCTCCCTCCAGGGACCCGCGGGCTCCCGGTGCCGCCGTCCACAGACCTGCCGTTGGAGCCTCCGACTCTCCGGTCGGGCCGCAGCAGCAGCAGCAGCAGCAGCAGCGCTCCTCCACCGCTCCACCCGCTCCGGACTCGGCCAGCCCCGCGACGGCGACGGTGAATGGTAGCACCAGAGTCCCCGGTCTTCTCCTGTTGGAGGCCGCTCCTCGTTGCGGCCCCAACGACAACGGAAACCCGACGAGAAAAGGTCGGGGTCTCCCGTGCAGGGAGAGATTTAAAAGTTACCACCCCCCCCCCCCCCCCCCCCCCCCCCCCCACCCACACACACACACACACCCCAACAAAAAATAACAAAAACTACATAAAAACACAGACAGAAAATAATAAAACGCGGACAGACTACAGAGGCCGCTGCTGACCAGAGTCGCGCCGCCCACCGAAGGGAACGGACACTGGGCATTTACTCAACACGGGGGGTCTCCGGGGCTGAACACCGGCTCGACTTTCAGCTGAAGATCAGCAGTGTTGGAGTCGGTGCGCGGCTGCAAGTTTAGCAATGTCAGAGTCGGCTCCAACTGTGCCCGACCTGCCTGCTTTAGGGGAGAAGAGATAAGGCGACGGGCGGGCGGGGTAAAGGGCGGGGAGGGAATGAGCAGCCACCCACCCGCTACAATAGGCGGGATGGTCCTCTCTGTTCCTAGTCTCTGATGGAGCCGTAACCAGCCGTGTCCACAAAGCTCCGAGAACTCTGCATCTGATGGGGACGAGGAGGCTTCCAGAGGGAAGGCAGGGACAACTTAGAATCCGGCAGCAGAGTGGCTCCGTCAATTGATTCATTCCACAGTGAGTTCAGTTCAGTAGATCCGCGGCCACTGGTTCGGGATCAATACAATTATTGAATAACAGACTCCACAGTGAGCCGTGTCCACAGGAGCGGGGTTTCACTCTGAGCAATAACTCAGCCACAGTTCACATTGTATACCCCTCCCAGTCACACCGTCCCGGAGAGCTGCCTGCCTGTCCCGTTGGGATATCTCTGGGCAAGGTCCCACTAAAGGCAAGAACAACATTCTAGTGTTTGCCGGTAGGAGTGAGAGAAATAGAGGCTTAGTTTCAGCTGTCTGAAAATAAGAAAAATCACAGCAGCGTTACTTCAAAAATATTTCACTGAGAGGATTGATATTCTTCACATATTCTTGTACAACGATCATTAGTTGGGAACTTGTAAAATGATCAGAATCTGGTCAACACCAGTTAACACACGGAGTTATAAAACTTAAATTGTTCTGCTCACTCACCAGGGACTCCAACGGCAGCAATGATCACGTACAAGATTTTCTCCACACTGGCAAATCTTTCCCACATCTTCTGCGCCCAGCGACGTGGCCCCGTGAGCTACCGGTAACGTCTCGGAATGAAATGCTGAGGCTGAACGTTCCCGGAGATTTTATACCATGTTCTGTCTCCACTGGGACGGTGAAGTTTCAACAGAGTTTAAAAATAAAGATTTTGAAATGATTCGCAAACAGATGACATCAGCCAAGTGAAATCCCTGCTGAGACAGGTTGTGATTTATTCGGGGAATTGATTGAGAAACTCCAAAGACTGGGAATTGTGGCGATAGATACTGAGGGGTGGAAATTGGGAGCGGCGGCATTGTTCCAGCAAAGGGGATATTGTTTCAAACTCCATCAGATCCAACTCTCCACCACATGTTATTTGTCTGATTTCCTTCAATCCGTTTCGCTCAACAAGGCAATGCCAAATTCCAGGGACCCTCTCAGGGCTTCTGGCTGGTGCCCAGTTTGAAGGTGGACTAGACTGGGCGATCTTTGTCCGCCGCGGACTAAAATGACCCCCCCCCCTCCCTCTCCCCACTGCTTCACCACTCAATATGATCGCGGCTTCAGTGACTGTGACCTCAACCTCGCACTCCCGCTGACCCCGGTAGCCATTCACTCTCTGCTTGCCTGGAATAGATCTGATTATACCATGGGGCATTAACATTCTCTGCCTTCATCACCTCTGAGGAGGAACGACCCAAAGACTCATGACACTCAGAACAGAAACATTGCCGCCTCAACTTAGATAAAGTTCAACTTAGACAAACTTAGATAAAGAGGCAAATGAATGATGCAGCACCTCTCCCTCCTCTCTTTCTGCTTACATCCATCCTTACTGCTGTCACTCTCCCTGAACTATTACTCTCTCTCCTACGCTCTCTATTCTCCTTCTCTGGGCTGCCCTCTCTCCATCTACCGATGAAGTGACACACAGTGGGATTGTACAGATGGAGGAAGTACAGATAATACAGATAGTACAGATAGGACCATTCACGAGAATCTGTAATCTGTCTCTATCTCTGGCAACGGTCCCCAAGTGCCTGAAAACAGCCACCATAGTGCCGGTGCCGAAAAAGTCTAAAGTCACCAACCCGAATGACTACCGCCCCGTTGCCCTAACTTCAATCACAATGAAGTGCTTCGAAAGGCTGGTCCTCTCCCATATCAAATCCAGCATCCCTGCCTCACTGGACACCCATCAATTTGCATACATGGCAAATAGATCAACAGAGGATGCCATCTCTCTGGCTCTTCACACTGTCCTGACCCACCTGGATAGACAGGGCACGTATGTAAGGATGCTCTTCATTGAATATAGCTCTACATTCAATACGGTCATCCCCACCAAGCTCACCACCAAACTCCACCAGCTAGGCCTCAGCTCGCCGATATGCGACTGGATCCTGAATTTTCTGACGGAGCTACTGCAGGTTGTGAGACTGGGCCCGCACCTGTCCTCCACTATCACCCTGAGCACCGGCACACCACAGGGCTGTGTACTAAGCCCTATGCTCTACTGCCTCTTCACTCACGACTGTGTTCCTGCATTCGACACCAACCCCATCGTGAAGTTTGCAGACGACACAACAGTGATTGGGCTGAAACAAAATACAGAGCGGAGGTGCAGAACCTGGCGGACTGGTGCACACGTAACAACTTGTCACTAAACACCTCCAAGACCAAGGAGCTGATTATTGACTTCAGGAGGTCCCTTAATGAAGAATCCGCCCCAATCTCCATTTACGGGGAAAGTGTGGAGAGAGTGTCCAGCTTTAAGTTTCTGGGCACTCACATTTCAGAGGACCTCACATGGTCCACCAACACCGCTGCGCTGGTCAAGAAGGCACAGCAACGACTGTTCTTCCTGAGGACATTAAAAAAGACTGGTCTGCCCCAACAGCTGCTGACAACCTTCTACGCTGCACCACAGAGAGCATATTAACGTATGGCATCTCTGTGTGCAGGGCCGGTGCGGTGCCAAATTGTGATTTTTTTCCGTAGGAATATAAATAAATAATTATCAATGAGTCACGTGTCGTGAGTAACTGACAATTCAGGGGAGAGTTCCTTTCAGAGCGTGTGGGTAGTCTAGCCCAAATATCCTATAGCGGAGCAAGATGGGCTACTCCTGCTAAATGCAATGACTGACGTGTAGTACGCTATGGCGGGGATCATGGGCATTTTTCCACGCCCATTTTAGCAACCTGAGCCTACCTAACCTGACCCGACTCGCACTGTAATCAATGTTGCGGGGCAACAGTTTGTGTGGGTCAGATTCATAAATCTGTCAGTTCAAACTTCTTGTCAAGAATAAAATTTGATTCTGGTAATTCTCTTTTTTAATGTTTTTTAAATCATTTCTTTTTAAATGGCTCACAAGCAGTGTTTGAGTTGATTTTGTAGTAACCGGAACCGACCCGACTCGCAGGGTGATTGACAGGGGGGGACTTTTTGTGCGTGATATAGGGTTAGATTCATAATTCTGTTAGTTCATAATTCTGTTGATTCTTGTTAAAGAATAAAATGTTTATAAACACACATACATGAAAATTATATAAATGTATATAACACACACAATTATATTTCTTCTAATCCAATAACAAACTTTATTGCAGACTAGACAAGGGACATTAAATAAGAAACATTGTAAATAAGAAACATTGTCTTGGGGCACTCCCTCTCCCCGCTGCCCCGGGCCCCTCCACTCTCTCTCCCCGCTGCGGATCCAATCTTTGGCCGGAAGCAAGAAGGCGGGAGCAAGAAAGTGAGCAAGATGGCGGAGTCAGGTTGCTAAAATGTGTCCTATAATCACCCATGAATCCGCCCATGAGCGTACCTCACGTTTGCGTGAGAGTAACCCATCTTGCTTTGCTATAAGATCTTTGGGCCAGACTACCCACACGCTCTGAAAGGAACTCCCCACCCCCCTTGCAGCAGCCCTATCCTTTTACACCCGCTTCCCATCAGCTGCTAGCAATGAGGGATAGACTTGGCCATATCTCAGTACAGCAACATCGTTCTTGACGTTGCTGTACTGAGGGATAACGAAGTCTATCTTTCTTTGCTAATAACCTAACCTTCGGCTCCAAGATGCAGGTACATTTTCTCGCAATGTTACAAAATGTTGAGATTTAAAAAATCAAGTCTGCAATTTATCCCATCAGATAAAGCACAAAAAGAAGTTGAATTTGACACCTAATTCACTTTCATATCACATACATTCAATGTGATCATGGCTGATCATCCCCAATCAGTACCCCGTTCCTGCCTTCGCCCCATATCCCCTGACTCCACTATTTTTTAAGAGCCCTATCTAGCTCTCTCTTGAAAGCTTGCAGAGAACCTGCATCCAGAGCATTCCACAGACTCACCACTCTCTGAGAAAACATCTCTATGTATCTATGTAAAAAGTGTTACCTTGTCTCCGTCCTAAATGGCTTACTCCTTTTTCTTAAACTGTGGTCCCTGGTTCTGGACTCACCCACCATCGGGAACATGTTTCCTGCTTCTAGCGTGTCCAAGCCCTTAACAATCTTATATGTTTCAATGAGATCCCCTCTCATCGTTCTAAACTCCAGAATGTACAAACCCAACTGCTCCATTCTCTCAGCATATGGCAGTCCCGCCATCCCGGAATTAACCTTGTAAACCTACGCTGCACTCCCTCAATAGCAAGAATGTCCTTCCTCAAATTAGGGGACCAAAACTGCACACAATAACACCAGGTGCGGTCTCACTAGAACTGTACAACTGCAGAAGGACCTCTTTGCTCCTATATTCGAGTCCTCATGTTATAAATGCCAACATGCCATTTCCTAGCGTTAATGGCAGGTACTTGGGAAAAGTGGCAACTCGTGAAGATTTTTTAACATGTTGAAAAATGTCCACGAGTAAAATCAGGATGTAAAAATTTGATACTTTTTAACACGTAGTCATACCATAGTAGCTTGTGAGTTTGCCGTAGTAGGACCTGGTGTACTATATCACTATGTTCATGATGGAAATAAGAATACTCTGTATATTCATTACCTTTGAATTGTAGTTTTATGTAATCCTCTCATAATTCGTGAGTTCCTTTTCACAATATCTATCAGACATACAGAATGTTGCAAGGTAATATCTTGCCCAAACTCAGTTGTATCTTTCTATCTCAATAAATATCACAAAATATGCCAGTTTCAGCCACATTATGACAAAATATAGAATGTAAGTTATTTGTTACCAGTCACCTCCATCCCAGAAACAACAGAACTTAAAAAACATTTGTTTTACTAATTTACGAGCATGTACCATACAGAGTCCGTTGATCCATATCCAACAAACAATTGTGATAATTGCATAAAAGGTATTATTGTATAAGAAATTTGGTGTGGAATGATAATCCATCTCAATACTCATTTAGGCAAGTCCCAAGCTATAGATACCATTCCCCCACCCCCAATCCCCCTCGCCCGATCTTCATTTGACCGATCTTTTACTCAGCTGCTGTAATGTTTCCTTCCTATCAAGATCTCCGTGTAACAATACAATACAATACGGTTTTATTCGTCACATTGTACATAAATTGCAAGTGAAATGAATTTCATCTGTCCTTATCTTCCAATTCCCACTTTGAAATAAAATACGACAAAAATTTCGCAGCAGGATCGCTATATAAATGCAAATATATGGTATTTAATCCTAGCAAAATGCGTGGGAATCGACTAATCGCGATCCTGCTGCGAAATTTTTAAGTCGAAAATTATATTTTATTTCAAAGTGGGAATTTGAAGATAGGGACAGATGCTACACAAAGATTTTAAACTCGGGAGAGCTCTTGGGTGAACTCGCACAGTGGGACAGGGCTTGAGGCAGCATCTATGGAGCGAAGGATATAGCCAACGTTTCGGGCCGGGTCTGAAGAAGGGTTTGAACCCGAAACGTTGCATATTTCCTTCGCTCCATAAAAAGGGGGGGGTGGTGCAGGGAGTCAGATAAACTGCGAAATGACAGGGGGGATCCCAGTGTGAGAGTGAGAGACCACCTGCGTACAGCGTTCCCACATCCCTCTTCTCCACCAAGCAATGCACACTCCTCTCTCCCCTCCGCCCTCTCTCCCCTTCCTTCCCTCATCATCCCCCCCTCTCTAAAGAAGGAGGGAGAGGGAGGGGGAGGGAGGTAGTGAGAGGTAGTGAGAGGGAGATCTAAAGGGTAACTCGTTTTGGTCTCCAATCATCTCACAAAGGGCAGCCAACAGTGGTGAGGCAGAAGGGAGAACTATCTCTCTCTCCCCCTTTCTCTCTCTCCCTCTATCTCTCTCTCCCCCCTCTCTCTCTCTCACCCTCTCTCTCCCCCTTCCTCTCTCTCTCTCCCTCTTTCCCCTCTCCCTCTCCCTTTCTCTGCTTACCATTCCTCTCTCTTCTTCTCACCAAATTCTCGCTCAAAAATCTCTCTATCACCTCTCCCCCCCCCCAACTCCGCTACCCCCAGCCACGTTTACATCTACAGTTCACCCCACGAGTGTGTGTGTGAGAGCCGAGCAGGTCTCATACGAATCTGACCGTAGGATCGGTTATTGCAGTAATGTGTCAACTGTAACTGAAAGCGTGTGGGTTGCATCTGACAACTTCCCCCCCCCCCCCTGTCT